>NC_079516.1:15971984-16071601 GCF_000801105.2 Raphanus sativus
TTTCCACCTTAGGGGCTCTTTTGGTGACAAGAACATAAAAATAATACATTTGAGAGAATTGCCCAAGTTATTATTACTTTTAATGAAACATTATATATAATTTATTTATACTATTAGTTGTTAATAATTTTTAATATATTACAATATAGGATTAGGTTTGGATTATATAAAATAGTTTTAGCTGTATTTAAAATAATAATGCACTTATTTAAAATAATAATGCACCTACTTCGATAATGTATAAATAACTTTCAGATAATATTTTTGTGATCAAATTTATTTTTCGTGTTTTTAAAATATTAAAATGACATTCTAATAATTGATAATGCACCTACTTCGATAATGTATAAATAACTTTCAGATAATATTTTTGTGATCAAATTTATTTTTCGTGTTTTTAAAATATTAAAATGACATTCTAATAATTGATAATACCAAACAAGATGATTAAATGTTTATACTTTGTGGGCTCTCTAGTTTGTGAATTTTCTTTTTGTGTTATGTAATAACTGCTCTCCAGCAAAATTTCTAGGACGAATTAACCAAATAGCAAATCCTTAGGGAATTAGATTAAACAGAAGCAAATTAAAAACGTTTTGAGAAAAGTATAAAACAATTAAATCTTCCATTTCTAGCAGAAGGAGTCTCCATAATATTATACTTCGTATGTTTTCTCAGTGTGTTTCAAAAACAAAAGTAAAGCTTGCAAGGATCAACAAACGAGTGGCTAATCAAAAAGAAAGAAAGTAAGAACACCATCTCACATGAGACTTCAAAGAGACTTGTAAGACAAGTTAACCACGTGAAACTAGCAGAGTAGCATACAGAAGCTGGTTCCATGAGTCAGGAACTCCAGGTAGGCACCAATGGCTACAATCTTGAAACATTCCGCTTGCAGGAGAACTTCCTCTTACCTCCGCAGGCTGTCTGTAAACCGAAGGGTGACCATCGGTTCGGTACCAAGTCATCTTCGTGATGTTCATGTAAAACACAGGCGTTTTCATATCCGAGATAACTGATTCCACCACTCTCATCATCCATGGATACCCTCCTGTGTACGTCTCGTTCTCTATCGGTCTTGTTTCTCCATCGCACTGCCCTCCTGCGTTCCACGCCCCTTTCCTGCAGTTTAAGAAACAAGAGACATTGCCTGAGCTAAAATAAAACTCTTCCACACACTAAACACTAAACCCTGTGGAAAGTAAAATAGAGCTTGCTTGGGATGTAAGAAACCTAATAAAACTGTCCCACTCACTAAACCCTTAACATAGGTAAAACAAAGATTGCTTGGGATCTAAGAAACCTAATCTTACCTAAAATGGGAAGAGGAGTAACCAACAAAGAAGACTCTGGTTCTAGTACTGTTGATACTGGAGTCAACCCAATCAGCCCAAGTACGAAGAGCTTTCGTGTAAGCTTCTTTCACTTCTAATTTTTCATAAACTCTATCCCCCTCCTGGAAGTAATCTTTCCTGGAAAAAAAATTCAAAACTCATTAAAGACACATGAATAGAAAAAAAAAATATCTTTTGTGTTCATACCCTTCATTGGTTTTCTGGTGAGTCCACCAGTGACCAGTGTTGAATATAACAATATCTGCGTTTCTGTAAATCTTTATGATCGATTCTTGGATCATGTCAAGCCTCAGCGTCTCTTTTCTCTTCCCGTACACATCTAAAACCTCTGATTCTTGAACTAGGAACGGTGACTTGATAAAGTCTATAGAGCACTCAAAGTCCTTCAACCAAAACGTTAAAACACACATAAAAAAAAATGATCCAAAACCCAATAATAAAGATCTGAGCTTTACTTACTTTGAACCTGAATCCATAAAACCCTTCGTTGGGGAGACTACTCTGTTTTCCAAAAACCCTAGAGACTCTGTTCTTGTCTTCCAAAGCTGACCTAAGTGAACAAACCAGAGACTCCCACATGTTTCTGTTCAACGAGTCCCCAACGAACACGAGTCTCTTCCCTCTGAGAATCTTCAGCATCTTCTCCCCCTCGAATCTAAAGAACAAAAAAAAAAAAAAAAACAGAGTCAGGAGGGAAGGGTAGAATCGTAATTTTACTGGAAACAAGAGCTGACCTTGGAACAGAGCATCCGTGAGGCTGCCACCGATGACGGAGGAAACTCGAGTCGGGTCTACCGTTTTTGAAGCAGTTGAACTTGTCTTCGACGTAAGGACAGTAACCGGGAAGGTAGAGGGGCTCGGACTCGTCGGAGACCCAAGTTCCGTCGAAGATGTCGCAAGAAGCGAGTTCTTGGCTCGCCGAGTCGATCTTCTTCGACTCGTTGTTGACTCGGATGCTCGTAGGGGAGACGGAGTAGAACGTGTTTGAGTCCGAGACCGTCGAGGAGAAGAAGTTCGCCGCGGTGAGGAGGCGGGAGGTGAAGCTGGAGACGATGAGGGAGTGAGAGAAGTCTGGGAGAGGTGAAGAGGAGAGGAGGAAGAGAGAGATGGAGAAGAAGAGGGAAGTTAGGAGGATCTGTGTCGTTGATGGGTGTTTCGTGATGAGGAAGAGGTTCTTGAGATCCGCCATGGTTAAACGTAACGTCTCGCGATCTTCTTGGTCTGGTCTCTGTTTCTTTCTTCTCTTGGGAAGAAAAGAAAATAAAAGAGACGTAGACAAGAACATGATCCAACGGTTGGTATTTGATTTGATCTCTCTTTTGAGGGAAAATGGAGATCCAACGGTTGGAATTTAAACGAGCTTTTAATTGTGTTTTCTTTACTTTATTTGACGGTTATCTCATAATCTGACTCAATTTTGAAGGAAACATTTTGAAATTAGAAACACGTAGCAGTTGAGTTACAAATCCCTTTTTACTTTGCTTATTGTAAACCATATATTGACTGCCATGAAATTAGACCATATTGAAGATAAAATATGCAAATCAAACCTAAAAGTGATCACAAAAGCGCTTCCGTCGTTTTCTGCTAGCCTCTCCGGCGCCTCTCGGCGTTGTGAGAGGGCATCCGTCTAAGCTCCCGTCTTGTCCATCTCCTTCTCCGTTCTGGGTTCGGTCGGTGATACAGATCTCATCTGGTCTTGAAGGCAAGCTCCGTCGCGACTGTCGAAGGAATCCTCGCCGGGCTGAGAGAGCTCAGGTTCTGGTGCCTCTAGCAACTGCACCGTACCTTCGCAGCCTCTCTTCGCTGGATTGAGTTTGCCTCTCCCGACCTCCGCAAAACCCTATCGGTGTTGGATCTCAAATGTTGCTGTTAATGTTGTCGTCTCTGTCAAGGGCTCTGGGGTGCTACGCCTTATGCTCGAGGTCCCGGGACTTCAGATTCTGATTGGAGATGGCGTGTATGTCTTCTATTGAATCAAGCTTAGGTGTTTGCTGTTGAGTTGTAGCTTTAATTAGCTCCTCATCCCTCCCTTTGCACAGATTTGGCGTTGCTTGTTAGTCCGAGCTTTGATTTGCAGGTTTCAATTGTTACGGGCAGTGGAGGTTTCTTCGATTTCTTGGTGTTTCAGGTTCTTCACTTCAATCCAAGAGGAGGTAGTAAGGCTCGGGAGTGGTGATGCTGCCCCTTTCTTTTCGCCGGCTTAGAGGACGAGCTTGGTCGAGGAAGTTGAGCGCTATTAAGCTCTTGTGGTTTGTGTTGTCCAGTCTATTGTCGGACCTTGGTTCAGACCTTGTCCCAGCCCGGACCTGAGGGCAGTCCTTGAGCGGGCATGTGTCTGCTCTTCAGAGAGATGACAATTTATTCTGGCAGCCGGATGAATCAGCTTCTTGTGAGTGTTGTGTGTTCTTGTTCCCTAGTCTTCAGGTTCTTCCCCTCGAGCCTGTCTCAGTGCGACCTGTTGCTCTGACTTTACAAGATTGTATCGTTGCTCTTAGTCCTGTGCGCTCACACGCAGAACGACTAAAGTATCGATTGCTTTTGATTCTATGTTTTTCACTTTTTTTTGCCGTAGAATCAAGTCTAAGGTTTTATATTTGTTAACCACATCTTGTAAAACCTCAACTTTCATTTTTGAAATGATATTTACAATTTAGCAAAAAAAAAAAGTGATCACAAATTCACAACACTCCACAACAAAGAAGTTGTTTTGTTATGAACAAGACACTGCTTTTTGAAGGCAAGGCAGGCACTCACTCTGTTTTTGTCTTCATGTGTTGCATGCGACCGTTGTTGAGTTTCAGTACTGGACTCATCATCAAATTGGCCCAAGACACTTCTTTGGGTTTCCAAACCTTTAATCCCACTTTCTAGTTTATGAATATTGCCGCCAAATTCTGATTTGTTGTTCTACACACCATATGTACAAAGATACAATTACTCCACTGTAAAACAACCAGAGATAAATTGAGAGAAATATAAATACAGGCGGTATATATCAAATTTGTCATTTATTTTCATTTTTCTTTAGTTTCAACATCTTACAAGGGCTCCTTTTACATTTTAGGAGCCACAAGTTACAATATCTTTGGCAATTGACACAAAAATAAAATTAAAGAAAACACACACATCCAAGAAGCGACCGTTTGGTGCTTCTTTACGGATCTAAACCTTTCTTGAGTAATTTCACAAGAAAATAACGTCTCTCTCTATCTTATAATATAAATCAGAGACAATCCACTTATTTAAGAGATTGTCTGTATTTGTTGTTTCTTTCTTTTATATGCATCAGTCAAAGTTGCGGTTGGACCAAAATAGTATGTTTGATCTCACCAATGTGTAATTTATGTTCACCCATTGGGATTCTCCTCATCCCATATTCATCCACTACACCAAGATGCTTGCAAGCCTCAATATCGACTTTAACGGTCCGTTTTGCACCTGCAGTGACATGAACCTTCTGAAACGCTATCAATTGCTTGTTCACTCCCAGTCCTTTTATCCCATTTTCTGGAGGCTCGGCAAACACAAACACCGTGTGGGTTCCATCGAATTCGCCGGTGTTTGACACTTCAACATGGAGAGGCATTTTTGGAAACGTTCCACAGTTGGCATGAGACACTTTAATGGAGTTAGATGAGGAGTTGAACATGGCAGTGTTGATCTTGTAGGGTGAAACTGATAATTGGGCTAATGGGCTTTGGGCTAAACTGTGAGTGAAGGTAGTATAGCTTAAGCCGAACCCAAATGGAAACACCACTGGACCTTTGTAGAATCTGTAGGTCCGACCCGGATAGTTTCCTGAGGCTCTCATAGCCATTAACGTCATTGGCAGTTTTGCCACGTATTCTTGTGGATACCATGTCATTGGTAGTTTACCTCCTATCATAAGAGACATAACATATGCAAATGTGAGTATGATGTTACCAATCAAAAGCTAATATATTCTCATTTGGTTAAATAAATTATGTAAATAGATCAAGAACATACCGGGATTAGCAGCACCAAAAATGATATCAGCAATAGCAGCTCCACCCGCTTGACCCGGATACCCGGCCCAAATGATGGCAGCAACACGTGGATCGTTCTTAGCGAAGGATACATCAATTGGTCCACCACTCATAAGTACCAGAATGACTGGACCCCTAGAGGCTTGAGCCACACGTGTCACAAGGTTTTGTTGGTAGCCCGGTAAGAGCAGCCCGGTTCGATCTAGTGTCTCTGCCTCTATCGACTGGTCCAGTCCCATTACAAGAACCGTTGCGTCTGCTTGACGCGCCGCAGCCTCTGCTGCACCAAATCCTTGATTCCCTGAACAAGCTACACCAGCACAACCTTCTTGGTGAAGTGTCTTTGCGTATCTTGAGATTCCTTGTAACGGTGACGTATAAGCACATGCTTTTCCTAACAAACCAAAAATTAATAAACATAAGTTAGTATTATATTATGTAACTGATAATTATGCAACTTTAGTAGATTGTCTTGTATACCTGCATAGTTTCCAATCATGGTCTCAGTGACGTCGGAGTTGGGTCCAATTACGGCGACGGTGTGGTGGCGCCTAGGAGACAGGGGAAGTGACCGGCCAGAGTTTTTGAGAAGAACAATTCCTTGATGAGCCGCTTCAAGAGCCAAATGCTGATGGGCCGGTGTACAAACATCTCTAGGCCCAAGATTAGCATACGGCCCAAGATTACCATCAAACATACCAAGTCTCATCTGAACCGTTATGGTGTTGGCAAGTGCCAAATTAACGTCATTCTCTGTTAACAATCCTTTCTTCACCGCTCCTTCTGTGAAAATCGCCAAAAACGGCCCGCAGTCCAAGTCTAGACCTGTAAAACAACACAATGTTTTTGTCATCAAAGTGGTCAACGGTTCTTATTGACTGAGACATCAATGAATGGTAGAACACAGCTCACCGGCTTTGATGGAGGCGGCTGCAGCTTCCTCAGGAGTTGTGGTATAGTGTTGTTGGTTGAAAAAAACATCTACAGAATCACAATCTGATACAATGTACCTGCATGCATTGAAATTAAGCTGATGTATGAGAAGTGGTCAAATGAATATGAACTGTTAACTATGATGGCTTTTAATATTACCCATTGAGACGCCATTGACCACGGATAGTGTTCTTTAATAGATTTTCATCAGCACAAGTTGGTTTTCCATTGACTTGATTGTAAGAACACATAACACTCGCGACCTTTCCCTCGTAAACACATGATTTGAATGGCACGTTGTATGTGTCCTCTAAATCTTGTTTGGTGACCTATATCCATCATAAACTTATTAAATAATTAAACCCATTAGCTATCTAGTTTAACAACATCATTTATATTTTTTTGTTAGATTATTATGTTTTGCACTATTATAGAGAAACGAATCTTTTCTTTCTTTTGGGTTATGATATGTTTACAAGAAGATAATTGGCAAGAAGGTTGGTCCACATGACCAATAAGGATAAGATTCTCCACCGCAACTACAACATACGACTACGCATATGCCACATCACTGAAAGTCACGCTGCCTATTGGCTTAGCTGGTATATAATGTTAGGCCAGTGTGTTTGAATGTCTAAAAGTGACACGCATATTACCAAATATACACATATTTTACATACTTTATAATAAATTTCAGTTTATTCGGATAATAAGTCTTTTGCAAGATAACGAAGTGACGCATATTCTAGGGAACTATAATTAACTAGAGATTGAAACATATCTAGATATGAGCTATTTTCTGAATTTAACGAATCTGATAACGAAACGAGATAAAAGATGATAATTAAGTCTTTCAAGAAAACGAACCCAGTCGCATCCAAGTGGTTACTTCGAGCTTTAAATAACAGAAAACAATATAAACAGAGCTTTCTAATTTTAGAAAGTAAATTTTACATGTTTCAGCAAAATGTCCAAGATTTTGTTCTCATTTTCATTTTCTTAAAACATCACAGAAATTTGGAAATATAAACTAAAATTCTTTAAAGATGTAAGAAAAAATAGTGACTCACGGGTTCTCTTCTATTCCCACAAAATTTTAAATTTTAAAATTTAAATATATTAATTTAAGAAGTAATTGGCATTCTTTTTTCTCAAAAATAGTATTTGGCATTCTTTGACCACTAAAAAGAAGTTAAGCATTTATATCTAACATTCTAACCAATTATATATGTGTTGACTAAAGATTTTTACAATTTTTCAGTTGTGGAATATTAATTTGATATAAACATTTAATATAGATATGAATGTATATAAGATTTATACCTTGGCGTTGAAATGAAAACGGTCGACGCCATTCCAGTTGTCAAGATCATAAGCAGTGTAATGCTTGCAACATGCGGCGACTTTGAGACGGTTACCGGCGCCATTTCCCTGAAGTCCCCGGACGTAGCTGGCGGCGTATTTTCCGGCGACAACAGGATCTTCTCCGGGAGTTTCCTGGCCTCGGCCCCACCGTGGATCCCTCAGTATATTCACATTTGGGCTCCAATACGTCAAACCGGCCACGCCTCCATTGTACATAGCTCTTGCCTCATCAGACACCACCTTTTATTTATTAAAATTCATGACAATTCTAATTAATATATTCCTCCATACAGCTTTCTGTTTTAATATACTGAAAGAAAGAAATGATATCAAAAGCTTTCTTTTTAGCTGATTATCATTGTAGTAATTATTAAATATCGCAGATAGTATAACAAAACCTTTACAAAATCAAATTTCAGTTTAATTAATACAAGAGCTATATATAATATGTATATTGGTTTGTACTTTTTCTAACCTTACCTGTCTGACTTATTCGATGGACTCATGTCGTAGTCAGGTTAAAAAACATGTGAATTATAAAATTCAAAGAAATAAATAAAATATATAAACATAGAGCATCCCGGCTAAATCAAACTCTAGTGCACTGACCGCTACGATGTGATGTCCATGTCATTTTTTCACGTAAAGAAATAATAGATGTCGTTTTCTAAAGTGTATTTTCTTTAATTAGAATAATATTTCTAGTTTATTCTCACCCGTCCGATCTCTTCCCATAGAGACTGGTTGAAAGAAGCTGCCGTGGTTATGACCTGAGGGAAACTGGTGGCACCAGGAAAAGCACCACCAAACTTAGCTCCGGGACCGACGTCAGAAACACCGTGGAGAGCCTCGGACCACCACTCATAGCCTCCAATACCGAGGCGTGGAACAGCGGCGGCATTGTTGACGAGGAGACGGATCTTCTCCTGCAACGTGAGCCGTCCGATCAAGTCTTGAACCCTTACGTGGACCGGTACATTGGCGCGACAGAATCGGAGTGTTCGGGTTAACCCGTTTGCCGGGTCGCATGCAAACAGTGGCCGTAGTGACTCTGATGAGTGAACCAAGTATAAGAGGAACACAAGTACAACTACGACTTTGTTGCCGGTTAATAATGAATTATTATTAGGAGACATCGTATATATATCTGTGTTGTATATGTGTGTGTTTATATGTATAACTTGTGATGTTTGTGTGTTTTTAGTTTCACGGGAAAGAAAGTGAATGGGGATATTTATAGAGAAGTTTCTTTGGCAAAATTGGTGACAAAGGATAAGCGACTATTGTAACAAGTTGGTCAGGTTACGGAAAAGAGCTATATATCTCAGACCTTTCTTTTCTTTTTGGTATAATTAAAAAAAATATTTATTAGTTCTTTCTCAAAAAATATATTTAATAGTTAATTTTTTTGTAACAGTAATATTTAATAGTTAGTTGTTCTTCTCTTTTAAACAGCTTCATTTAGTTTTTTCCGTCTTCAGCATAATTTCTACACACTCTATAAAAACATAATTTCTACGTTTTCTCCGTGACCACATATTCTAGCTCGAAGCCTAGAACAATGATATGATCTTATGTTAGTAATAATCACATTTTTATCAAAGAAAACTCATAGTCATGTCGATAATTAAATTTTTACCAAAAACTATGTTTAAATATATAACAATTTTATAGTATTAATAGGACTGCAATTTATAATATTGGTAAACTATGTTTAACTATATAACAATTTATATTATTGATAGGAGTACACATACAAAATACTAAAAACTATGTTTATTATTGATAGGACTACACATACAAAATACTAGTATCTATATAAAAGTACTAATTGTTTAACTATATAACAATAACAACCATGTCTATTATTGATATGCTCTCATTTGGCCAAGTTAATTCCGAAGTATTTTGGGATACACTATCTGTGCTTTTTTAATAAATTAGTTTGTTAAAATATAGTAAAGAAATGTTTCCCGGTGGAAAAGCTACGGTTGGTAGCACGTAATATTATATACGTAGGAGTTGTCCAGTTGTTGCATAGGCATGGGAACAAAAGCCACACCAACAAGGTCATGGTCACACTAAACGATGACATCGGAATAAAATGGTTAAAATAGAACGAGAAATATAAAACAATGTATGTATGAAAACCGTATACACATTTAGTTGTATGTATGAAAATGAAAATGAAATTTAAAAATGAAACGTAAGACCTAAAAAGCTGAAAGACAGAGAGAAACGGTTGTCATGGGTGTCGACTCTCCACCAAATAAAAGTCATTCAGCATCCAGTCATGTTGCCCACACTTCTCTTTCCGGATTGTTATTGATTAGTGGTCTCTTTATACTTCTTTTCTTTGAACATTTTTAGACATTGGTCAATAAATAATACAATTGACCCATCAACTTAAGCTATGTTTGTTTTGTTTCTTGGATTGTATTATACTTGTGATCAAGCTAATATTTATACAACCAACTATGTACTGTGCTGTTATGGTGAACAACTATACAACAAACTGTATTCTAACTTTAAATTGTTGCAAAAGAAAAAAATCACAAAAACCTTGAAATTGTTTGGGAATGTTATTAAAAACGTACAGAGCATCAACATTGTAAAGTCCTTATGATTTGGTCCTTAGAGCATCTCCAACAGACCCTCAAACCCTCAAATTTTAAGGTTTTTGTCTCTCCAACAGACCCTTAAATCCTCAAATTTTGAGGGCCTGAATAGTGAAACCTCAAATTTGAGGTTTCACTATTCAGGCCCTCAAAACACTATTTACTTTTCAGTTTAGTCCTTATAAATTTGTAACTTACATATATTTGTACTAATATTAATTTTTTTATTACTTTAATCCTTGTAACTATATTTCACTTAAATCTTTAAATATATCTTATATATACATATATATACATATATATATATATATATTATTACATAAAATATAAAAATATGTTAAAACTAAAATAAAATAAATAAATATATATATGGAAATGGCAATAATGAGTAATTTGTATTTTTCTATATTTTTATGAATTAATCTATGTTTTATTATTATTTTATGTAATTTTGTGTTATAATAAATTGTATTTATAAATATTATGTTTTATAATTTCAGTGTGTATGTACTATCTATCTATGAAAAATATAATGATGATAGTTAATTTATATTAAAGTTAGGGACTGAAATGCAAATTACATAAAATTTTAAGAATAAATTTGAGGATCCTTGTTGGAGTAACCCACCCTCAAACCGGATCATTGGCCCTTAAAATGAAGTTCCTTGTTGGAGATGCTCTTAGTACACACATGTGTATATGTATATATTATATATGCGTATATAATTGTTTGTTAAGGACTTTACAGAAACCGAAACCAAAAATTTCTTAATTAAGGACTTTTGGTTTCGGTTTCCGTAAAATCCTTAGCAAACAATTATATACGCATATATAATATATATATATATATACATATATACATATGTGTGTATTAAGGACCAAACCATAAGGACTTTGCAATATTGATGCTCTAAGTTACTAATTAAAGATAGAAGTATCATTCATTGATTGACATGCAACTACATGAGCGTTAACGATGAATTGATAGTTCGTTCAGTAGCCAATTCATACTATTATTCTAAGACAATCTGGTTTTTTAAAAACAAAGGCTAGAAAGTAGATTTATACACAAATTTTAATCAAGGTGTACCAAATTGTTGTTCCTGTTGCATCAATATCCCTGTACAAAATTGCTCGTTGGGCGATTTTTGTTGTTGCTGCATATATAGGCAAAATGATATATATGCAACCATTCCTTTTTTTATATAAGTATATTCAATCATTCAACCAAAATGAGTTTCTTCAAACATCATATTATCTCATACGTAAATTATAAGCAGTTTAGTGTAGACATGGTTATATGTTTGTTTCCCTATATAAGTTATCCAATATTTTATAATAATGTTGACTTGATATGGGCATATAGGTTATATAATTTATATATGAACATAGACATGATATATAATCTGATACTAAATGTATACAGAGTATTGTACTTCTCCTTTCTCATATAAATGCACTTACCATATTTGTATTTTATTAATTGCTTCTGAACTACTTACCTCCAAATATTCGTCTTATTTTTACCCAATGAATCAAAACAACGTATCGTGCGCACAGACACGGTTGGTAGGGTTAACTGGTTAAGTGCTACGGGAAGGAAAAAAACTGACTTATGTTTTAAGTTTTAACAGCTTCAGAGAAATGAATAATGAAAAAGGAATCTGAAATGGGATTGGTGGAATGATTTCAACTGTGTAGAGTTCACAAGTGGTCTGAGCAACCAAAAAAGCTTCACACACGTGATGCCAACAAAAAACACTCTCTCGTGAGTCTTCAAGCTTCATTTTACTTTGGTTATTTATTTTCTTCCAGAAGTAGCAGTTAATACTTTTTGTCTAAATGGACAATTTACAAATCAGGAGTTTGGCTTCTTTCTGCAGGAAAAAGTAATTAAATATTTTAACTTTCTTTTCTGAAAACTATAAAAATGCACAAACACTAGCTGATTAGAACTTGACTCCACACAACATTAAGGTTATGGATAATAGATTCCATAATTTCATGTTTATAGGTTAACTACGTACCAAAGTTTGTAGTTAACAGAACCATAAACATGAAATGATGGAGAAATAAATAAAAATCTATAAAGTATCTAAAAAATAATGCGCCGGTGGGTGATAAAACTAATGGACGGCGATATATCAAATCATACCTACAATAATTTTTCGGGTCCGGGTCTTTCGGGTCCTCGAAATTTGCATCCATATAGGTGTCTATAATTTTTCATGTCAATTCTGGATCAGGTTTTGTCGAGTCCGGATATATAAGTTCGGGTCTATAATTCTAAAATCTGTAAAATATTCGTAATTTTGGGTCCATATCAGCTCCAGATCGGATTCAGGTATTTAGAATCTGAAAAGACATAACATACTATATTTAATTAATATTTTTCATATATATCTAAAATTTTACAAAATAACTTAAATTAAACTATTAATAATCAAAATAAAACATTTTTAAACTTGAAATTTACAACGTCATATTACTTAGATATATCAAAATAATAACAAATATCGTTAAGAAAAGATATTTCAACTAAATCATAATATATATAGCCTAATTTTGGCTATACATGTTTTTAAAATGGGTACAAATCAGGTCTGTTTTTTTGGGTCTGGATCTATTTGGCTTGATTCTTTTCAGTTCCGGTTTTTTCGGGTAAAAGAAATTTAGACCCAAAAATACTTGTAAATTTTCGGTTTAGTTTTGGATCGGATATTTTCGGATCGATTCTGGATCGAGTTTTCAGGTCTAGGTTAAAATGCTCGCACCTAGTCTAGTCTAGATATCTAAAATACTTATACCAATAATACCATCACGGTTATCTAACAATAAAACAATATAATGAGTATTTTATAGCAGATATATGTAATGTGGATGGGACGGATCCAGATATCCGAAAAAATCAGGATATCCGCCAGATCCGTAGGTTTAGTATCTAGATTCGAATTTGTAGTTTCCAGATATCCATATACATATTGTATTACCCGCAGATATCTAAATCCAGATCTAGGTTCGTAAAATAATTAAAAAATAAAAAATATATTTTAAAATACCAATTTTTAAAGTAATATATAAATTAAAATATTTATACAATATTTATAAATGTTTATGTATATAATATTATAAAAATAAAAATGTAATACAATAAAACTAATTTTATGTATAAATATTAATATATCAAATTGAATTATTAATAAAATTTTAAAATTTAACATATTTTGAAAATATCGATCCAGATATCGAAATCTAAAAATCAAGATATACGGGTCTGGATTTGATTAACGATTCAAAATTTTACTATCTAAATTTAGATTAGAGTGTCTTGGATATCTTATTTTTGGATCGGATCTAGAGAAAATCTCGAATCGAATCCGGATCTCGAATAATAGATCTGAGACCTAATATGTAATATGTAGGGCATACCGCATATGTACATATTTACCAAAAGAACAAACAATACGGTTCTAATCATATATGTGTCAATGTGTGTATACATCTAAGTTGGTTATTGGGTGATGTGAGGGGCCGTTTTTATATCCTCTTATCAATTATATTGTAATGTTTTGAATACTATAAAAACTAGTAATAAATAAATAAAAAGAATTCATATGATTCGATGGGTCCGTTTCCGTTAACTTCCTTCCCTGTAATGATTAAGACATTTATTTGCCATGTCAGCATCACAATCCAAGTCAATTCGTGTTAATCCACCCGAACAAATCATTTTCTTTCAGAAAATAGTACCCATCACAGATTCGTATCTGTTTCATCTAAAAACATCATTCACTCGTACCCAAAACAAATGACTCGTTCATATTTTATAGGGAAAATGATTTACAATTACATGAAAGATACACCATTACAGGGCGGATCTAGAAAACATTTTTATCCAAGGCAAAGATGAAACTATTAGTATAGTATTTATAATATGTAAACAGAGACATAACTCAAAATTTTAAAGTAACTACACTGAATTAAATTTAATCAGGGGCAACTGCCCAATGGCTCCACTGACTACATGACTACACATTTAAATTAAACGAAAATGTAATAAAATCACGCAAACTATATGATTCATATGAAAAGTTACTTGAACTATTATGTGTTATATTATTAATACCATTAACATTATTCTGATAGCTAAAAAAATATGTAACATTTGTAGTCCAACAACTTCTAATGATGTTTTGATATATTTTCATATTTTGGTTGTACAATATTACATTTAAATATTTGATCTAGATGTTTATTTTGTTTTTTGATCATTTGTATAAGTGTTATTGTACGTTTTAAAGAGTTTTGATTAACAGATTTTTTTGTTAGATGTGAATTTTAGATCTGACACACTCCCTGGTTATTGGAATGATGATTATGTTGTTAGCAATATAACACATCAGATATTATATGAATCATATAATTTATATAGTTTTTTGATATACTTCTTTTACCTATATATGTATCTATGTGGTGGTATCTTTCGTGTAGTTATCTTCAATTTTTTTTATATTTTAGTTTCAGACTGGCCAGAATATATACATACCAAAGAAAAGATTGGGAAACTTGTAGTTTATGCTAACGAGTCAAAAACATTTTGAATAGATCTGGCCAATCAATACATATATGGCCATATACAAAATATGTTTGAGGAGACTAATCTTTCTCAAATCCGATAATTCATTCGGTGGTTACATATAAAAGTTAATAGTTCGAAACTCAATACGAATTATTGATTGATGCATATGTTACATGATATGCAAAGCGATAGATGACTAGATGGGGTGGATATACAACTCATCTTTATCCATACGCAAACAATAGCATTAATGATGAATGAGTAATATCTATAGACAAACTTATACAAGTTGAAATAAATTAATATATATGAGAATCACAAAATAACAGAAAAAGAAAAAGATAGTTTCAGGATAAAAAGGTTTGTGGTTTTCTTGAGGCCACTGTCAACTAGGGGTGGGCACTTTAACCGATACCCGAAGTGGCACCCGAACCCGACCCGAAAAACCCGAACCGAAATCCGAACCGAAGTAGCAAAATACCCGAACGGGTATTAAATTATAAGAGATTGGATATCCGAACCCGAACGGGTAATACCCGAACCCGAATGGATATCCGAAAATAACCGAACTTATGTATACTATTAACCATATATTTATAGTTTACTTCTCTAATTTTATTCAAAATACTTATATTAATTATACACATGGTTTAAAATTAGATAATATACATATAATTGCAAGAAAAGTGATTTTTGCTCACTTAAAATGCATGTCCAAATTTTAGTTTCATGCATTAACAAAAGCTACAGCTAAAATTTTAAACAATAATCAAATTAGTGTATTTTATTTTTAAGATTTTATCTTCAAATCATTCAATGTATTAAAAATAAAATATCAGTTAAGTAAAAATTTATATTTTTTAAAAGGAAAAAACTTGAGAAATGAAGAAGTTAATTTTTTTTGCAAAATCTAAATATCCGAAAACCCGACCCGAAATAACCGAACCCGAATAAAAAATACCCGAACCCGACCCGAAGTACAAAAATATCCGAACGGGTTTTATACTCCTATACCGAAATACCCGAAAATCCGAAATACCCGATCCGAACCCGAACGGGTATCCGAACGCCCACCCCTACTGTCAACTATGACTATACACCAGTAACACCCCCGTATATGAATGCACTTCTCTTCATATGTATACATCCTCACACATATTATATCGTATATAATTAATGTGTTGATTAAATTGGCAACGTAGCGTGTCTTTGATGCAAGAATGCGTCTTCTTGTTTCCAACCTTCCAATGATATTACACAGTTCTATATGTCTCTATCTTAACTACTCATTCCTTTTTTCGGATTGTGTTACACTCTATCCACACAACTCATCGCATTTAATTACATTATCTATATATTTATCCTTTATATGTATCAAAATTGTTGTTTTTTTCTAAAAACTCTGAGATCATATACTAAGTTATACTCTCTCCGTTTCATATTAAGTGTCGTTTTAGAGAATTTTTTTCGTTGCAAAATAAGTGTCGTTTTAAAGTTTCAATGCAAAATTTATTAACTTTATTTTCCATTCTATTTTTCTATTGGTTGAATTGTATTGGTAATGATGTTTTTATATTGAAAATATGCAAAATTAAATGCTTTCTTAATCCGTGTGCACAAATCTAAAACGACACTTATAATAAAACAGAGGGAGTAGTTTATAACGAATATACTGAACGGTGTGGACATTGATCTATAGAAGGTGGTATTTTCCCAACTTCAATTTCGATGTTAGCAAATTGAAAATTAATAGTTTAGTACAATTTTTCGGAAAAATGTGCTGAAGACAGAAGAGATTCAGATAAGTCTAAGGCTGGGCCCGAGAGAAGCCTAATTCGATGACTAATCTTAAATTAATGATCCAATCCATAAGAACATCTAAAAGATTTGTCGTTTTGGGTAAACATCGGTTGCATGGTCATTGCTTTCAAACAAGTCCAATCCTAATAATTTGATGGTGTTTTCCTTATACACGATACGTCGTAATCTATATATATGATATTCAGTGATGATATTTATAAGTTGGCCAGAACATTTCAAACAATACAAATTAAGATTTGACAAACAAAAAAAAGAATACAAATTAAGAAAAAAGGTAGTTTGATGAAGTTTAAGAAAAAAGAAAATAAAATCACCAAGCGGATTATTCTTGAAGTCATATGTTTACAAATATTTTATTGATGATTCATGGAAGATTTATCATTTACAATTGATAAATGAAAAACAAAGTAAAAAAATATGAATACAAATTAGAAAAGGATACTAGTATAGTAAATGAACTACATCACATGATTCACATAAAATACTTAAAAAATGAAAAATAGTTTCCAAGCTTACTTTTCATGGGAGTATTATGGTGTTTTTTTCTTTCGCAAACAGGTACATGACTATATGTATGAGTCGATTGATGGTTTATAAGAAAACGGGCTCCATTCCAAAAGCCTATATACCGCATTAACTAGAAAAGGCCTGTTATGTAAATGGGTATATAGAGAATGTCTCTTAATTTTCTTAACACTACTATAGTTTGGTGATCCACTTTAATTGTATCTTAATTATCATATGATTTAACTTAATTAATCTAGGGTTGTTTAGTATTATCCTGATTAGAGGTAAAATGGATAGGATATCCGAGGTATTTTAGGATACGCAGATCCAGATTTTTTTAAAATATTAATAGTAAATTAAAAAATCACTAATTAGCCATTTATTTAGCTTAATATTTTTTTTCAAAAAATTGAAAATTATTGTAATTTAATAAAAAAATATAATTTAATTATTTTATATAAACTATATAGTATACATATATAAGTATAATTATATATATTTTTTGAAGAAAATATAATAAATTTAGATCCGGATATCCAAATTTAAAATTTCACTATTTAAAAAGAGTTAAATCACTATTCAGATTTATATTTTCGGAAAATTTATTTTTCGGATCGAACCTAAACAGATCCTGGAATAGATCTGAGCAGATTCCGGATCGGATAACAGATTTTGGATATTAAATTTCAGGCCTAGTTATGATATGTTATTTTTCTTATCACAGATAGGTGATAAAAAGGATTTAAAATCGGTTGTATGAAATGCTCTGCTTAATTTTGTTTTCTTTTCCTACTTTATTTTTCTCACTGGTCTTCAGTCTTCACTGCGTTAACGACTTACGAAAGAAGAAAAGATTCTGCGGAGGAACAATAATAATAGACAGAAGAAAACACAATTACAAGTGAGGAGAGAGAAGAAATGTCAACAAGCTTTCTTCGGTCAACGTCTCGTCGTCAACAGGCCGTTACAAGTTTCTTCTGTTGATTTTCTTCTCCCTCGTCACCTCCTCTCCTCCTCAACAAAACTTAATCTCCCGCGTCTTTCTTCTACTCCAAGAACCCTAATTTCGCCACCGTACTGACTCTCCCGACTTCGATTCGAGATCTGCGGCGGAGGAAAGCTAGCCATGGCCGCCCTTGGAAACGCGCAATCCAACACTACTTCGACGCAGGTGTGCCCTCCTAGCTCTCTCTCTCTCTTTCTTCTTTTTCGTGAGACATGAGAATCTGAGTTTGTGCTCGATAGATTCGTGACTGGCTTGTACGTATTAGCTTTTCTTGGTTCTTCGATTCCTAGCGATTGCGATTGTGTTCTTAGTTTACGTAGCGATTGCGAATCAAATCTACGATTGAGGATCTCGAAGATGATATTCACTCGATTTGCGATCTGTTGGCTCAATCTAGCAACATCTAATCTATGAGTTTCACATTGACAGTATCAATCTCATACTTGTTGCGATTGTTCAGAGAGTGAAGGTTTATTGCTTGGAGGAAGATGGTAAATGGGATGATCGAGGAACTGGATTCGTCAGTTTGGACTATACGGAGGTTTGCACTATATCTATCCCCCATGCTCTCAGTGTAAAAAGACTTTTGTAGCTTAATAATGGAAAACGATATACAATGCCAGCGATCGGAAGAACTTGGTCTACATGTGATTGATGAAGATGATCATGAGACTTTGCTTGTACACCGTATCAGCACTGATGATATCTACAGGAAGCAAGAAGGTAGTAGCCAGCCATTCTCTGCATTCTTGGTTTTATTAACTAACCATTGGATACGATCTTTAAGATTTTCTGTAATGTACAGACACTATTATCTCATGGAGAGAACCAGAGGGCTCAACAGAATTGGCTTTGAGCTTTCAGGAGACTGCCGGTTGCTCTCATGTATGGTATGTGACAAAAAGAAAAAAAAAAGCCTCTGTTGTCTTCTTTTTTTGGATGAGCTTCCACTTTACAGATCATTCTTCTGACTGCAAAAATGGTATACCTTCATCGTATTCAGGAACCAAATATGCACTATGCAGCGGAATCTACATTTCAGTTCTCTAAACAGTAAGTGTTTTTCCTTGTGCTAGTCTGATTTTCTTCTCATTTTCTTATTAATATCATATGTATTCTGTTGAACGTGTCATAAGTCTGAGTTTTGAAGTTTGCATTTTATTTTATTTCATTTATCTGCTTAGAGTTATCAGTTTTTGTGCGAAATTTCTCATTTACCATCTGTTAGAATATTTGGAAATAAACAAAGGAAACTTCTGATCGTTTTCTGAACACCTTTTATGGATCTGTCACGAATTTTGTATCTGACAATAATATCATCTTTGCTTGAACAGTGAACACTGAGCTGAGGGAGCTTCCTGATGTCGATATTTCTAATCTTCCCCAAATACTCGAGGTTCAAAGATTATACTTGTATTGTTGTCAATTAAGACGCTTTGCTCTTCTTTACATTTCTCACTGATTTTGATAACTTCAACAAAACAGCCCTAATTGTAATGTATTGTAAGGGTTGAGACTTTATTTTTTTTCCCTTGATTACCTTCGGATGCCTACTGAGTTTTTCAAATTTTCTTTTGACAATTGCATCTTCCAGACCTACAATTGCATGTTATCATCTTTAACTATACCGTCAGTGTGTGTGAAACTATGTGTTCTCTATCTGTGGAAGTTTCTTGTGTTAAGCAGTGCCATGAATGTCTTAAATTGGCATCCTAGGCCATTTTGTCGATCATTTCAAGTATTTGTTTCCGTCTTCCCTGCAGATTGTTACTGAAAGTGGGACTACAGATCAGATGCGGTTAGCCGGACTTATCTTGAAGGATGTAAGTAGTTTGTGCTTTCAAACTCTACTTTTTTTGGTAAGATATCTTGCTTAACCTGCTTTCTTTCCTGATACTGGATGCAGGTTAAATTCTTTGACAATTTGATGAATGTATTTGAAATGTGTGAGGATTTGGAAAAACTTGATTGCCTTCACATGATGTTCAACATTGTCAAATGCATCAGTTAGTATTCACATACATCTCAACATCATTTCTTTCACACTCGAATTACTAACTCTTATGTAATAAATTTCATTTCTTTTTTTTTTCTTTCTTCCTATTCTTATGCAGTTTCTCTCAACAGTCGTGAGATCCTGGAGAAAATCTTAGGGGATAACCTAATCATGAAAATTATTGGGTGCCTTGAATGTAAGCTTACTGCCCCTGGTCTAACTTTAATGATCTTAATTTTCAGTAACTACGGAGGGCACCAATAGTATCTATGGCATATAATTTTTGAAACATATTAGATGCTATTGCTATATTATAGCTTTCGAGACCTGACAGCGTTTAATTATATCTCTGGGGACTTACAGATTTCTTGTTGTTTGCTCTGATTAACATATTACAGATGATCCAGATGTTCCGCAGTCTCTACATTACCGGAATGATCTGAGAGAGCATGTTGTTTTTAAGGAGGTATCACAGTGTTCTCGTATATTATTCTTGACCGTAACCTTGCAAATGATTTGGAAAAAGTTTGAGACTTGACAACATCGTTATTAAACCCCATTATTTTGGCAGGCTATACCAATTAAGAATCCCATGGTCCTGTCGAAGATACACCAAACATACAGAATTGGTTATCTGAAGGTTCTGTCCCATGAACTCTTCTGAAACATTTTATTCTTGGTCTAACTTCTCTCACTTCTTGCAGGATGTTATTTTGACTAGAGTAGTTGATGATGCTACAGCTGCAAGCCTAAATTCAATAATCAATGCAAACAAAGTTACTGTAAGTCATCCAAATAAACATTATCTAATTTAATATGTAACAGAATATATATATATAACAAATCAATCAGAACTGCAATATGCATGCACCTCCATATTTTTCAGATTGTTACATTGCTGAAGGATGACAGCACATTCTTTCAAGAGTTATTCGCAAGGATACGGTCACCTTCCACATCGGTGGAATCCAAGAGTGATTTGGTATGTCCTGGCATCATGAGGGCGTTATTTTCTTAAGTTTATATATTTTTTTTAAAAATCATGGATTATTGTATGAAAAAGGTTTTGTTAGTTCGAAACCTTTGTGTCTCTACGCCTATTCGGCTATGGAGGCATTAGCTGTAGCAAAAATTTGTTGCAGGAAATTCAGCTTAACCAAGAGCTGTTCTTGTCTAGCCTGATAGTAGATGATCTTGATATAGCATCAAAACCAAATTGTTTCTTGGGTGAGTTAGACTGATGTGTTTGTTTTTTCCTTCCAAAATAGGTACATTTCTTGCACGAGTTTTGTAGTCTAAGCAAGGACCTTGAGATGGAGCTGAAGAAACGGCTCTTTACGTATGTACTTTTCGGAAACTAAATCTATTGTGGTATAGCATTACCATTCAAGGATCAACACTTCAGTGCTTTTGAGAATCATCAGATTTCTGTCTACTTAATTATCTTGTAGGGAACTTATAGATGAAGGAATTTTTGACATCATAGCAGAAGTCTTGCAGATTCCAGACAAGCAACTCGTATTAACCGGGTATAGTATATCACCTTTATCTAATTATACATGATATATTTGGTCTTGATACTGTAGTTAACATTGCCTTATACCCTCGGTTTCATCTGATGGGGTTAAGGAAGAATCCGTTTATAATTTTCAGCTCTATTATTGTGTAATGGATGCAGGGCAGATATCCTCCTCATTTTCTTGACTACAGATCCCAACCTCTTACGCTCATATCTTGTAAAACAGGAAACTCCCCTCCTTGGTCTCCTGGTAATTTTTCTTAAAGTCTTGGTATCTTTTGGATTGTTTTTGTTTTCAGCTGCGAGGCTGTTCACTGTTCTTTTTTATGTTAAACAATAATTGGTTCTCATTATCTGTGGTAGGTTAAAGGATTGATGGAAGGTTTTGGTGTTAAGATGCTAGAAATTTTTCGAATTTTATTGGCTTCAAGTGCATTATCTGGTGGAGCTCAGGTGCATGTTTTGTTATTCTCTCTTTTTATTTGCAAGACATCTTGCTTTCTATTAAACATAGTTCTTTGATTACTTTTCATTTTTGCAGCGAGCGAATATTATGGATATTTTCTGTGAGAAGCATGTACCTGAGTTAGTTGATTTCATAACTGCCTCATGTCCTGAAAAGCCTGGTATTACATCTGAAAGTGCATCCAGAAAAGTTGTCAGCCTACTGAGCATTTGTGAATTGCTGTGCTTTTACGTTCAGCAGGATCCATCGAGGACAACGTAATTTTTTATGATGGTTACCACTTTTCTGTTTTAGCTACACTATAATAGCTATCTAATATTTGTGTGCATTTTCTTCTCTTGTCTGCCACATGCAGTTTTCTCCTTCAAAATGTGACAGAAAAGGTTTTGTTTCTCACACGAAGAAAGGAGAAACCAGTAGTGGCTGCGGCTGTCCGATTTTTTCGCACTCTCCTCTCTGTCCTGGTAAGTAGTCTTTGGTAAGCATTTTCTGTTATACTTATATGAGAATGAACCTGACAAGATGAAAGTTGGCTATCTGGATTAGTTGAGAATTGAGGCTCAGATCTTCTTCAGTTTCACATGTCATGTTATATAGAAAACTTGTTGAAATTATATTCTATAATGGCTATGCAAGTTCTAAAAATTATTGTTCTACTTTCAGGATGATAATGTCCAGAGTTGCGTTGTTAAGAAAAACTTGCTGAAACCGATCATAGATGTTTTTGTTGCCGGTGGTAAACATGACGATTTGCTGATGTCTTCTATCTTGGGGCTTCTTGAGCACATACGCAAGGTATCTATGTTTCATCCTCTTCTCCATTTTGTTTCGTAGGGGGGTGTTCCTCCGTAAATATCACAGTTTTTATGTGCAGGCAAAGGCAACTGTGTTGCTCAAATACGTAGTTGATACATTTTGGGACCAGCTGGCTCCATTTGAGCACATGACCTCCATCCAGGCTTTAAAAGATGAGCCGGTATCATTCTTTTATCCAACTTCTACTTTAGAAAAGTTTCCCTACAGTATTCTTTGTTTTAACAATGTATATGTGTCTTCAGTGCATAGAAAGTTTGGGACCAAAGAGCAACACTGATCCAGTTGATATGAGAGGAAACAGGTGCGTATGCATCCCCTAGGGTGTTAAAAACATTAATGTGTTTTTTTGTTTTTTGTTTTCTTTTTCTCTTTTGAACTTTTATCAATACGTTATATACTGGCAGCGATGAAGAGAAGTCAGCTTCTGCTTTCAAGACACAGACAGAAGAAGCTGATACCCACCATTCCAATGGAGAAGCTGCAAGTTCTGATACTTCGAGGTATTTTTTTTGTTTCTCTACCCTCTCTCGATAGAAAGAAAGTCGCAGAAGGTGTGTCACAAGCAACGTAGAGGGTTAACGGATGTGGTTTGTGATTTTTATCAATGATATAGGTCTGAGCACTTGGTTGATTATGAGGATGACGAAGATGATGATGACAATGAAACTCCTCAACAGAAACAGACAGAAAACTCAGTGAAGGGAAGGAAGAAGAGATGCCGTTGCAAAGATGATGAGCACGAGGAGTGTAAGAAAAAAGCGAAGCTCTGTTCAACAGTTGAAGGAAACAAGAACTCCCCAGAGCAAGGTGGCAGCGAAGCTAAAGAACCTGAGAACTCCAGAAGCAGTGACGGCAATAACACTAGTTTAGATGATGATGGAAAGCTAGGAGGAGATGATGAATCTGCGTCGGCACCTTCAGAATCATCAACAGATATGGATGTAAATGATTAACATTCTCTGACTAAAGTGATGTCTCTGTATTGTTTGTAGTTGTGGAGTTTAGGTAAAGCAGAGTCCAAAACTGATGAGAGAAGTAGATAGGTGAAAGGAGGAAGGAAAGTATGAGAGAAACTGTATATAGCCCCACAACAGATATATGTTGGTTTTGTAGACAATTCAATGCTCTGTGTCAGTGAGTAAAGTCTAGGAATTGGACTTTTGTGAAAAACGCAATCTATAATCGAAAATGATGTCTTTTTTACTTGTAACTATTTTCATATTTTAGTTAGTTAGGTGATGGATTTACCATTTACCTCAAAATACATCAATTCAAGTTTCTACTTAAAATGTCTTAAATTGATTTATTTACATATATAGATAACTTTATCTAAAAAATAATATTTGTTAAGAGTAAAATGATTTAATCAAGAGACATAAATTAATAATTATATCTAAAAAGTTAACTCAGAAATTATACATAAGATAAATTAGACTAGTTATTTTTTATTAAGTTTTTTTTGGGGATATTTTGTAAATTACTCCAATAACAGTTTGATTTTTGATAAATGCATTTTCTATTTTGATTTTTGAAAAATACACTTTCTTAATTATGAATTGACATTTTTGTCCAAATTAGAGATTTATATAATTAATATATAAATTCGAAATTAATAAACTAATATTCGAAATTAATAAACTAATATCATTAAAATATGTTTAAGATAAATATGTGTTGATGAGATAAACATGTTATTTTAACATTTAAATTTTACAACTGAACATATGGCTATATCAAAACTATAATCATAGAAAAAAAATCATGTATCCGTTTCTAACGTTTCTGTTGCAGTTATTTCATATTTGTTTGAATTGAGAAGAAAAAAGCAGTATCTTGTTGAGGAAGCAACATGGTGTTTGAAGAAGGTGGTGTAGATTGCGACTGTTCTTTATGTTTAGCCATATATCAGCTATAAATTAAAGAAACTTGTTCTCTTCTTCATCATACACTTTTCACAGACACAAATAAATAAAAGATCTCAGTGAGAGCTTGAACCTTGATTAGAATCTTCAACATAAAAAGAAGAATAAAGAAGAGTAGCTTAGAAGAAGCTACAAAGGAGAAGAAGAAGAACAACAAGAAGCCAAGTAGAGCAAAATAACAACAGAGCTTCATTATCAAGAGAAACAAAATGCCAGACGAGCTTCATATATATATGATTGAAAACTAGGATGCACTTTTCTCATTTACATGCAAAAGAGGATACCTCTGACACTGGACAGGGGAACATGATTCTGGAACCTGAAGAGAGAATTGTCTGTGAGGTTTCTTAATGAAATAGAAGTTTAAGAGTGTCTGCTTTTTGTTTTATCATTGTTCCGACCAGGACTGTTACTCTGAAATGCCGGAAGGACAGTTTGAATATAAATATATCATAGACGGTGAATAGACACACAATGAGCTCAAGCCGTTTACAGGACCTAACAAAGATGGTCATACCAACAACTACGCAAAAGTTAAAAATGTCAAACTTTTTTCTTTAACATAAACAAGTTTTGATGAATGAGTTGAGGCTATAAAGTTCTGGTTTTTAATGAGATGAGAGAAAGAACCTATGAAAGGAGATTTTTTTCAGAAATGGAGAAGATAGCAGACGAGAAGGAGACTAGACAACGATGCTTCTTTATTTTTTTTTCAAAATAATTAAATAATTTAAGATATTATTAAAAAGATATCCCAAGATATTGTGTAGCTATATTAAAGGGTATTTGTAAATTATCTAACGATTTAAAAAAAAACAATTTTCAAATAATATATTAGAAATAGAGAAATATTAAAAATGGACAATTAGGTAAATTTTTATATATATAAGTGTATTTTTTAAAAAAACTTAAATAAGAGTGTAATTTTCAAATTTTATTCTTATTGGAGTGCATTTTTCCAAATTTTCCTTTTTTTTTTGTGTTACTGGTTTTTATTAAGTTTTTTAAAAATAGAAAAGAATATTTGGATATAAGTCTATTTCTTCTTCTTCTTCCTCGCTTTGCTCTGAGCCGCCTTTGCTTCTCACTCTCCCTCTCGTCTCTCAAAATCGCTCATCCTCTCCGTTAATCTCTCCCAAGAAAAAAACTGCCTCAATCCTCCTTTTCGTGCTCTCCTTCCTAATCGTAAGTATTTTCCTTTTATTCTTTTCCTAAGTAAGGCTTGTGTAGATCTTGATTTTGTAACTAATAGATCGATTAACCTAGTTTACCCCCGCTCTATCCTAGAATCGAAATTTCTTAGTAGAATTCACGAACCCAAGTTTATTCAGATTGTTTTAGATAATCAGAACCCAGTTTACTTACACGGAAGTAGAAACCCTAATTGTGAAAGGCTCCTCCTGCTTAGGGTTTGTTTATACTCAATTCATTTGTTAAAAGATACAAACTTTGTGTTTCAATGCAGAGGATCAAGTAATCATGTCTGATGCAAAGGAGGAGAAAGCACAGGTCGCAGCCGACAGGA
The DNA here is from genome assembly GCF_000801105.2 of Raphanus sativus. Classification (NCBI taxonomy): domain Eukaryota; kingdom Viridiplantae; phylum Streptophyta; class Magnoliopsida; order Brassicales; family Brassicaceae; genus Raphanus; species Raphanus sativus. Next base: position 15,998,423 of record NC_079516.1, read on the forward strand.
TCAAAGCCGCTGCACTCACCGCTGCCAAAGGACTCAGCCGCACCCAAGCCGAGCGTGCAGCAACCGCAGCCGCTCGTAACGTCAACGCTTATGGTCAGAAGGAAGAAGGTCCGAGCCGGTGGCAGGAGAAACGGGAAGCCAAGAGGCAGATGTACTTGATGAGCACCGAGAAAGCTGTTAGGCTTGGCGAGAGGAAAGACAAGTCTATGTCTGCTTCTTCTTCTGCTGTCGTTGGAGGAGGAGGCGGTTCTCAGTGTCAGAAGTGTTTTGAGACGGGGCATTGGACTTATGAGTGTAAGAACGAGAGGGTTTATGTGTCCAGGCCGTCGAGGACTCAGCAGCTTAAGGATCCTAAACTGAGAACTAAGCCTTCTGTTGATGATCTTGACGGTGGTGAGAAGGTAGAGGTAGCGAATGGGAAAGAGGAAGGAGGGGAGAGGAGGTTCAAGAGGAAGCATAGATCTGATTCTGGTAGTGATAGTGAAGCCTCTGTGTTTGAAAGTAGTTCGTCTGGGGAGAGTGATTCGGAGTACAGTTCAACGTCTGAGTCAGAGGAGGATAGGAGGAAGAGAAGGAGTAAGAGGAAGAGCAAGAAGAAGAAGCCGAAGCAGAGGAAGGAGAGGAGGAGGAAGAGAAGATACAGCTCTTCTTCTTCTTCTTCTTCTTCATCTGAGGAGGAGGAGTCGTCTGATTCAGAATCAGGTTCTGACTCGGAGTCTGGTGAAGACAGAAGAAGCAGAAGAAGAAAGAAGAAGAGTAAGAGGCACAGCAACAGCAAACGTCGTTAGAATTGGGTTTAAAGGATAGTATCTACTTTTCTTAGAGAGAATCGTATTTTGAGCTTACATGAAGAAACTCACACTGCTTCTTTTCTTATTAGAATATTATGTTCTTGTCCAGTGTGTTGTGTCACACTGATGGATTTGAGGATCTCCTTTAAGCTCTTTAGAGAACGTTGTAAACCCCACAAAATCAGAGCTTTTAGTTGCAAATTTGAAGTGAAAAGTTACAAATTTAAGTAAAATCAGGGGCTACTTTGTAAATCATGTCAACTCGAGATCAGGGGATTCATGTACAAGGTTACGAATTTCAAGTCAAAATTGCAAACTTTGAGTAAAACCAGGGGCTATTTTGTAAATATACGTAACTAATGCTTCTTACATATATATAACGTTTGCTTGGCTACTACGTCTATAGAGTCTAAGCTCTCTCTCCATAGCAGTCTCAATCTACTGAATCTCGGCTGCTTCGGCTTTCACATTGTGCGAGTTTTTGCTCTCTTATTTTTGGTAATCTTTGTAGCTTGTTATAATACATCTCAAATCTGGTAACGCACATAACCTGTTCGATCAAATGTCTAGCTGAGACTCGCAACTTCCGTTTTTTGTTTCTTAACATAATGATTTTGAGTCTGCATTTTTGTTGTAATTTAGCTAACAAGCGTTCTTGTTTTTCTAGCTGCAAAATATCTGAGCATGTTGCGGAACGTGATGCCGTGGAACAGAAGCAATCAAAATGTAGCTGAATTGTTAATGAGGCATTTCGCAACGAAACCTAAACCTAAGATGAAACCCATCGAGCTGAACACACCACCAGAGCAAACCCAGACGATCACCCGAGTCATCTTTGATGTTTTGAAGGAACATGGACCTCTCACCATTGCTGAGACTTGGGATCGCGTCAAGGTACATACTCTTTTTACAATTACAAAGATGCTAGTGATGCCTCAAAACCGTTTTGAGATATATTAGGCCAAAGAACTGAAGTTAATTCTTTTATATTCAACACAAAGCTTAGCTTTCATCATCTGATCCATTTGTTTATAAAATAAAAAATATTGAACAGGAAGTGGGACTAAGAGGGTTAACGAGCAAGCGTCACATGAAGATAATACTAAGGTGGATGAGAGAGAGACAGAAGCTGAAGTTAATATGTAACCATGTTGGTCCTCACAAGCAGTTTTTGTACACTACTTGGTTCACTAAACACAACCCTTGTAAACTCAACAACAAGCTGCCGGATAATCTCACCGGAAAACCTTCCGGCCACCCTAAACTTCCATGAGCCAAGCCCCCTTCCCATGCAAGAGCAGAGTCATCCAGAAGAATAAAGGCTGCAATAAATGTCAGAAGACATGGCAGAAACTAATCTATAACGCTTTAGTTCAAAGACTATTTTTATTCACTTTACTGTAACTGTATGATGACATGATAAAGGGTTTTATGACAAGTGGTATTAGCCTCTTCTTAGCTACATTGTTTCGAGATACTATTGAGAATTAACTACATTCCGACAGTTTTATCAGACAGACATGCACTCAAACACAAAAACACTAACCTGAAACACAAGAATCATTATTCTTCCATGGACTCTTTAACATCAACAGAGAAGTACTCCTGGTCACAACCCAAGTAGGAGTCGCACATGAAGTAGAGTGTGTATGGCTTCTCCCCTGCTTCATTCGGTACTTTGAAATCCAGCTTCGCCTTGGCTTTCTTCTGCAATGAGACTCGCTTGATGGCCACCAACTGGTTAGTCTTTGTGTCCCCAACAACCAGCCACCACCCTTCTTCTTTGGTCTTGGGATACCCTGGGTGCATCCACTGCTCCCACTTCTGTCCTCCCCTCCATGTCTCTCTCAAGCGTCACCTGCAGTGCCACCTCTTTCCCTGTTGTCACATCTTCGCTGCCACAATCTCGTAAGTCAGGTCAATGTTTGGGAAGCGGTTGCAGAATCTGGCCTTGGCCACAGATGATGATACGATTAACATGGACATCTGCATGCTTGAAGATAAACTCCTGAATACGACTATACGACAAATATTCATATTTTTCTCTAAAAAAAGGAAGTCAGATATTCATATTATTTGAATAAAACCGTTTTACAAACTATTTTCTAACGAACCAATTGGTTTGTCTACTACCATAGTGTCGTCAAAAACAATTTAGGAAAAAACACTGTGGAAAGTGACCACCATGTGGCAAGGCCAGTACTGAAGCGATGAGGGCATAGCTCGACCTAGCCGCGCTATGGCGACAAGAGCGGCCGCCATTTAACCAAAGATAATAGACAACATTTATATTTAACTTTTCTCAACTTTTTCCAAACTTTTCGTACCATTAAGCAGAAAAAGAATCATACTAAAATTGGTTGGATCATTCAACGGAACAGTGTGCCCCTATGCTCCTTTGGTTTGATAGGGCACACTTTTGATCAGAAGAGATTGAAGCAGCCATTGTACCGTCACCCATTGGAAGATGTCTTGTACACCAAGTAAAACTCATCTCATTTTTTTTTTTTTGTTATTATTCCATTTACTTATCTCTTTGTAATATTCTTCTGAGATCTTACTAAAGATGTTTTGTGATGTTATTATGTTTTATCTAGACTTTATCTATTATATCCAAATTTATTTGGTACTAATTCATAAAATTTCTGGTTTTATTAGTATACTTTATAGTACTAGACAATGATCCTTGTGTGTATGCGAGATAAAGTTTATAATAGTTAAAATAAATATGAAAAATATCAAAAGTTGATTTAGTTAATCTGTTAACTCATGACTTCTAATATCTTATTTGTTACAATGGTTGGTTATCTAACAACTATCAACTTGTAGTCCAATATCAAGGCAAAGACCAATTCAAAGAATTTATAAGCTCTCTTCTATTTATGGATATTACAACCATCAAACAGTTTACATGATCATTAGTAACTATAGTCACATTATTAATGGATGATAGATGTCTTAACTGTTGTTGTATTGTTTGTATGTTCTGGAGTCGAGATGTTTTGTTTATTGTTAAAATGCGTATTAAACCACAAAGACTAGTCACACAATCTCAAAATGTTATCAAAATATGACTACTTCTCAAGTTCGAAACAACTGTGTGCTACATTAAACTTGTCTCTATTAGGTCTAAACTATTTTAGATACCACATTAGGAATATGACATAACTCAATTCAAAAACCACCTAAAAAGTTAAGGATTACTATATCTTTTATATGTTATCAAAAGACTGTTGTCTTAATCGATGTAAAACTCTAATAATTATATATATTGAATAGTATGTTGTATTTATTGAAATTAAAGAGGTCAGCATTGTTATTTCTACCATACTAGCCATTATGGTTATTGTAATGTATAAAGATACAAGTGAAATATCTTAATATAAAAGAATCCACCCATATCTCTCTTTTTCTTTATAAATATAAATACAAATTAATATAGAATATGAAATGTATGTACATACTTTCTCAATTTCATTTGTTTGTTTGATCCATCGAATATCATATTGTTTTATTAATCATCTATTAAGGTCATTTCAAAGGATAAATTTACTTTGTATCTATCTATCTATTTTGAGTGTAAAATCTAGTGAATTGTCAAGAGTTGAATCATTAGAAATATTTACTCTTTGGTTAGAAATGTGCAATTCCAAAAGAATTAGTAAACAAGAAAGAACTAATTCATGGTTCTCTACATGAAATATATGTCAAGCCAAATATGACTCAAATTAAACAAAGGTAAACTTTTATTTTGACTGCACTATTTTTGATTTATGCCAGTTTCTTTTGCTTATTTTACATGAATTGCATCAAACATTTCATGAGTAAATAAAAAAGACAAAATAACAAACATATGTATTTCTTTACCTTTGCCAAACGATTTGTTTCAATGTTAGTTATTGGCTGGGCAAACACTTGGTAAGTCTGGAGTAACTCTCTCTTGGTCTAAAATTCCCTTTGGATTTTAAAGTTTCCAAAGGGTTAAAACAAATTACAGATTTGTTTGCAGTCTTCTCTCAACAGTTTTCCAGAAAAAACACCTACAACTCGCGGCTAGAAAATAAAATCTTGTTTAGAACAAATTCAAGAGTTTGTAAACATGAAAATATAACAATTTCACATTATTAACCCAGATCGCAAGCTAGGTAAGTGGCATTTGAGATTGTCAAAAGTTATCAACTTCAATGCCAAAAACTTCTCTTCCATGGTGAAAGGTGCTAGGATAAGAGCCTCATATAATAGCCAGGATGCATGCTTAACAAGATCATGTGAAGCTAGATAGAAATTTATCTTCATCTTTTCACTGATAATCTGTAATAAAGAGAAAACAAATGAAGTTGTTTGTAAATGTAAAGGCATATACACATTAACATACCTTGAAGCGATCAAGAGTTGGCTCAAAAGATTTATATTTTTCCCATATTGAAGCAACGAGGTCTTGAATTTTTTCATGGTAACCATAGAGTTCCAATACTATGGTGTGGTCATCTCCAAGCGATATTTCAGTTGAAATATACCCCTCATCCGCCTATATAACAGTTGAGGATCTATTCCAGGATCCAAATAGATCCTCAGATAAGCTTTAGACAATGTGCTCTTATTGTCTTTGTAGAAACACTTGTCAGCAATACTTTTAAAATAACACTCCAAAATTTCCTCATCAGGAACCTCCCATTGTGAGGTTGTTGGCATCCACTCGTTTTTGTGCGGCAGATTATGCAGGATGCGTTTTTTAGGAGTTTCCCATTTAAGTAAATAGGAGGGGTGAATAGGCTCTTCTTTGTACTTCGAAGAGAAGTATGGTTCTATTTCCCCAATGAAAACAAAAACATCCAAATCAGTAAACAAAATAACCAGTCACTAAACAAAACCAATCAGTATACAAAGTTATAAATTTTGACGGTAGTAAACACTATTTTTTGTTGCTTGTAAATACTTTATTGTCATTTTCTTACATTAAATTTTTGGAGTCACATACGTACTCATGTATATTAAGCTTGCTTAAAGAGTTTTTTAATTCTTAGAAGAAGAAGGTCGCGGATTAAGGATCGCACATTGATGCCAACATTCTTCTTTGTTCGATGAACAGAACTTAATTATTCCGTCGCAGCAATAACAATCGGGCCTGAAGGAAATGTGATGGCGATGTAATCCAATGCATGGTGGTATAAATAGTTTGTTCTGCTCATAACCGTCCACATTCTCACCTAAAAAAGATTAGAAAGTTAATTAGATTATTCAGAAAAGGTAATGAAGATATGCTGATAATGATCATAATAACAATGATCATATCATTTTCATGACAATATATATGCTTACATTGGTGCTGACAAAAAAGGGAAACAAAAATGATACAAGTGATTGCAAAACGTGTCAATGACGGAGACATGGTACTTTGTTGATTTATAGTATAGATCGATATGAATATTGTCTCGTGTTGTAGTGACTTAGAAGTTGAAGAACTGATGAATATAGATGTTGCACTCGTATGGTAATTACCACAAAAAAAACATAATATTCGAAAAGTTTTAGTTCATGCTCATTCAGTTATTACATACTAAAAGCATGATCTCTACCAAAACACATTTACGCGAAGAGTCGCCTTAAAATACGGTTAATTGATGATATTTCTGTCGAAAAATTTACACTTGTTATAAAACGTTACATAATTATTTGGCCAAAAGATAGGTTAAAATTAATAAAATCATACTTAAAGACAATTTTATAAAGATTTCACTCAATATTCCACCAACTTTTGTGCAGTATTATCTTTCTTATCCATCATCTAGTAGGAGTAGATAATAGATAAAATTTATAAAGTTTCTAAATTCTATGTCCATTTGCTGCATGTAGTGTCTAAATTCTATGTTTCTTGAGTCCGATTAGCACCCTGGTCTGAGTTATTCTCGTGCTTTCATGACTTCATTCGTCTATAGACATAATCAAACATCAGTTTAGGATGTGACACAGGAACATCAACTGAGACAGGGTCATTGATCAGCGTATTTGATTCATTCACACAATCGTTTCTCAGAGATAGCTCTGTTCCAACCAAAACATCCTTTTGGCAGTCCAATGCCGAATCCAATTTAGTGTTTGCAGAACCATCATTTAATGCATCTGAGCCACCATTCTCCCTGCTTCATGGATGAAGATTTTACTTCTTGCTTCAAAGATGTATCAGGAGCCCTTGAAACCCTCTTGGAGCGTATCCTCAACGTCCTAGAGATAGGTGGAAGGCTATCTTTTAGATCATGCAGGCGACCTGTTACATCCTGAGAACAGTCACCTTCATCAGCCACTCGACTTGGCGACCCATCCACTCTTAGGCATTGGTCCCCACTACCATTTGGTAAACCACTAGAAAACACCGTGTCAGTGTCAACTGCAATGCCATCTATATCTGTTCTTAATTCTAAACAATTAGGTGCTGTGACACCAGTATCATGGTGATCTGCCTCTTTGTTATCATTATTTTCGTTTCCCTCAGGCTCAGAGCCCATAAGAGGTAAAAAAGAGATAAGTAGCATATATTTACGCACAAGAGCAAAGCAATATTACAAAACTCACTCCTGTTTTATGTTTTCTCCTTTTGGATCTTCTACGGCTATTCTGATGATCACACTCCTCATCGCTTCCACTAGAACTGGAACCTGACTCACTAGAGGTTAAAGAATTTAAAAAACATTCTTGCTCTTTTCCAGACGAATCCTCTTCTGGAACATTGTATTCCGAGTCGTTTCCATCGCTTAAGACATCGATTTCTGGTTCCCACTCCATCACATCTACAAATTCTGGCATCGGCTCAGCTAATAAGTCGAGATCTGGCATTTGGTAATCTTGATCTAAAGTGATATCTGGCCCTATAGCAAAGCTTTAAAGAAGATGGTCGCCATTCTTTGCCTAAGGCGCCAAGTCGCCGTTTCTGAAACATGGTCTGATATGGCTCTTCATATGGAATCCTCACTAGAATTCAGAAAGATAGTGTGAATATTATGCCCTTCCTGGATCCACAAAAGAACATGTAACCATATATAGTAAAAGAAGGTAAAAACCTGAATCACAAAGAGGTTCCTCCATATTTCGGCGATAGGGTGGAAGCTGAGATTCCTGAATCAAAGTTCCAAATGCCTATTAGTGAATACACTATGCGTATAACGAGCAGAACTACATAAATGGGTAAAAAAGATGAACCATTTTTACCTGGTCAAGGACATTCCCATATATGTCCTGAATTAATGGCCGGTAATCCCCCAGGTAAAACTGCAAGATGCACAGAGAAATTATAAGGAAATTTCATTTTAGCACTTAGCAGCTAGAATTAAGATTTCTCTATAATATTTGGTATGAATTTATGGATGTTCAGAGATATGTTCATATATATTATCTAGGCTTTTCTCATTAAGAGATCTTTAGCGTGTATTAAGGATTACTGAATGTTTTTTTTATCGAAAGGAAGTTTCTGAACTCTCCGAGCAAGAGAACCAGAAGATATATGGGTCTCTCAAAGCACCAACAAACTTATCCTGATAAAATCCTATCTAGCGTATCTATCAGAAAAGTAGTCAGTAGAAGTACAGTAATGAAGCTTACTCGTAGCTATCTAAGAGAAATTGAACATTACATGTGATCTCCGTGATCTTGGGATCCAAATGATAGCACTACCATCACGAGAGCATGTAACTATGTTATCATGACAGAACCTAGAAAATAGATGTGTCACTGAATGTCAACACAAAATAGAACATTGGAAAAGGTGAATATAAACAGTAATATTCAAAATTATCTAATTGCAGCTGTGATTACACACCAGGAGTTCTTAAGTCGGCAAATTAGATCCTGCAGCACAACCACTGGAAAGCACCACAGCAAAGGGTTAGGATAAGACAGTTAGGATCTCATAACAAATGTAATTTCAAAAAGTGATTGGTTCACCTGAACTGAACATAATTAACATCATTCTCATGTCCAGCCAAAACATCCATCTCATGATTTGGCTGGTCTGACATCATTATTGATCCTATTACCACTCCAAACCTATTACCAAGGAAACACCTTTTGTAATTAAGTAAACCCTAACCAAAGTTGCCAGAAAGTGTGGATTGGTCATTTTTAACTCAAAACCAAGGACACGTTTATCAGTGCCGAGTATACTCTGTCAAGAGTGTCAGAGCTACCAGTGACAAAGACAGATCCACTGGCATTGAATGCGCAAAAAAAAATTGGTGACTCTGCTGAGCATTACTAGAAGAAGGGCCATTGTTCTTCCCTGGAATAGGTTTCCATAGTCAGTCCTAAAGCTTCCAGTAGATCAAAGCAAAAATCAATTAACTAAGAACTTAGAGCAATAACCATCAGGACTAGGAGGCCTAGGGAGATATATCCGCGGAGCAAATTGGCCACCCCGAGCATCCCATATACCTACATGTACCATCATCCGCCGATCTGCAGAGAATTAAGGGATCAAACAAGTTACAAAGATCATAGAATAAATCACTGGTACAAGAAACATAGGAGATACAAGAAACTTACAACACGGATCACACAATCATTTGAAGCGGATGCTATGAAAGTGTTGTTCGAATTCACAGCAAGATCAGTTATGTCACCCTTTCATATGCACCAAAACACACACATTATAAGCATCACTTAAGAATACAGTAACAAGATTATAGTATTCTCCGGTTGGAATAAACCTAATCCAGTCCAACAATTAACTTCTTCACATAAAAAAAAATAAACAATCAGTGAGAGTAGCTCCAGTTGGTTACCTCTTAGCCAACTGAGCATAGTTTAAAGCCATCATCATTCTCATCCCCACTAGCTAGGCAACCCACTCCTCGAGTACCAAGCATGATATCTTCTAGGAAGAAGCTCGTGTTCAAGAAGTTCATGTCGCAACAGTGCATAAGTTCTTTGACAAGGCCCAGAGGAAAGTAAGTGGACCATCAAAAAAGTAAACTTCCCGCTGGTCTAAATCAATCCGGACCTGCAATCTGCACATTCCCTGGCAATTTTCTGGTAAAGTTCAAAGGCTTCATAGGGATAGGGAGAGAGACCGAATCAGCAGAGCTTTCGGAGTGTTTTTCCTAAGAGCCATTATATCCTGTCAATTTTCCAGATAAATCAATTATCAACGCATAAATAAAAAAACATGAAAAGACAGACAAAAAACATCCAAGTAGATTAAATATTAATACATGATCTAAGGTTCCATAAGAAGTCCAGCGAACATTGCAATTAACAGGATTTTAAGATTGACCACATGACATACACAAACGCCAGCAACAGTTCCTCTATGCACCAACGGCTTTATAAAAAGAAAAAAAAAAGGGAATTAAAATGTAAATTAAAAAATTTCGAACCTATTGAAGTGTTTGCTCTCTGTTTAGAGAAAAGGCTGCGTTTGGATTTGGATACGGGAAGATGGAGAAGAGAGAGCTTGAATCCAAGATTCCGAGATATTCAATTAGAGTCCCAACCTCGTAATGGCAGAAGGCTAAAGATGTCTACTGTGGAGACGGACTGCACTGCGTACGGTCCAGGTCATGTGCCATGGCCCATAAACAAAACAAGTTTTCCTATTTAATTACGTTTGTTTAGAGTATTGCAAAAGTGGCTGTAGTTTAGTGGTGAGAATTCCACGTTGTGGCCGTGGAGACCTGGGCTCGAATCCCAGCAGCCACACTTCTTTTTTTGGTTGTTGCTTCTTTTATCTGATTAATTATAAAGAGGGCCGAGTTTTGGACTGGTTTATAGGCCCATGGACGTTTTGGATAGTAGTATAAGGATTCTAAAACTTATGAGAAATATAAAATATTAAATTTGTAAATATTTTATGTATTATTTATAATTGTGTAGTTTCCTTTCTAAGAGGTTATAAAAATGTTATCAAGTCAGAATCAATTGCAAAATTTTATTTTCTTACAAATTCATCATTTTCAAACTTTTTCAAAAATTTCAAAAACAAAAAAAAGTTTTGATTTTATCTAAAAGAAAAATAACCACAAAATTTACATCAGTCATAAAACAATCCAAAGAATATTATGAATAAAAGTTTAAAAGTATAATTATGAAAATTTTATATTCTTAACTTTTTATTAAATTAATAGAATTCATATATATTATATATTATATATATATATATATATATATATATATATATTATTTCTTCTAAATAATTTTTGTGTATTTATAGTTTAGTTGTAAGTGTGGATGTATTTGTCACATGAGTTGATGTTTTGGATTATAATAATTTTATGGACAAAAATTTGATCTGCAAACCAATTAACTATATATATTATATATATATTCTAACAATAATGTTATAAAAATTTAATGAAATATTGTAAAAGATGTAAAAAAAACTAACTAAATACTACATAATTCCTATTTAAGAATTTAAAAAGTATTAATAAATAAAATATGTATATCAATAAATTAGCTACCAAGAATTTACATCCAGTTTTAAAATATTAAATATATATCGTAGATTGAAAATATAAAATATTATATTATATCAAAATTTTAAAATTATTTGTACCCGCAAATTTGCGAACAAACACCTAATAACAAGAAAGTCTTCTGCTTAAGTCAAATTGTTTTGGTAGTGTTACCAATTAGGAGATTAATTATTAGATATCATGAAACATATATTACAGTATTAATTTAAATTTAATTTTACTTCTTCTACGGTTTTAATTTTCATTCAGAACTACAAATATACAATACCGCAAAAAAAAGTTAATGTTAAACCGAGCTAAATCTAAACATTTCATCTAACTGAGATGATTTTCGATCGTACAAGGTTAAGTATAGTTTTTTATGCAGCATTTGTTCATAGTTTCAAAGTAAAATTGTATGCATAAGGAATGAACTTCTTTTTTTTTCTTTTAAAATGGAGACAGAGATCTTTTGAATGTCAAACAAAGGTGAATGCATAAACTAAATTTGTATTGATATTTTTCAAAAGTAATACTTTGTATGCATGAAATCTTCTAACTTGTAAGACGGAAGATACTCAACATTCTTGTATTCTTTTTCGCAATCATGACATTTCAAATTCAAGATTGTTTTATTTATTTTTTATAGATTGGTTGTCCACAAATCCGTGGACATAATTATAATATGAAAATACATATTATGTATAAATATCGTAAAATTTTCATAAATTTGATGTAGAAATATTTGATGAATATTAAATAATAAGAAATATTTAAGAAATTATATATGTAATTATACTTCTCCAATAATATTATTCATTATAAATAAGTGTTAAGTTTTAGGGTATTTTTTTTTTGTATTTGTCTTTTAATAGTATAGATAGATGCGTATTATTAACAATTATCAAGTCCGTACGTGCATTAAAAACGCCTAGTTTCATATATAGGAGGATAATCTCAAGTCTCAACTAAGCAAAACTTGGATCAAACGTTGTTTAGTCTTCAACTTAACGTTGCTTACTCTTCATCTTAACGTTACTAAGAAAACCGGTGCTTAGTCTTGACGGCAAGAACGAAACAGCCATGTACCACCTACACAGCAAGCTAGCAAGTCACGCTCAATTCAAACGGCGACATTATGACGGTCATCATATCACAACTACGCTTCTGTTGTAACTAAATAAACAAAATGTAGCCATTTGTTTGTAATTACTGTTACTAATTACTCGTTACATTAGCTTGTTTGAAAATAAAATAAATCAAAATTGCGTAGAGAAGTTGTGATCTAACTACCTCACCAATAGGAGACCACATGATCACTGAGAGAAGAGCTTATTAATGGTCTCTCCTCTCTATCTACCATTCCTTTCCTCCCACCATTTATTAGTTTCTCCTAACTGACTCGACTCTGGTCGTGACTAGGTCCCTTTCTTGATCTCAATCCGTGTTTCTTCTGATACCAAAGTTTCGATATTCGTTAATGACTAGACTAGGATAAGATATGCTTCTTAGTGATTAACGAATCGTATAATCTCGAGGTCCCGAGTTCGATTCGTGTCTTCTACATTGAAAGATGAACTCTTTATTGTAGTTACCACTTTTGCTTGTGTCTGTTCGTTTAACCAAACACTCTGCATCCTGATCAGTGATCTGTTTTTGATTCTCAGTTTCGCTCTTCCGAAAAATGGCAACGGGACAGCTGTTTTTGTCGAACCACACAGGCTCTGTTCTACAACTACAAGCAGCTCCCTGTTCAACGAATGCTCGACTTGGACTTCCTCTGTGGTACAGTGTCCTATATTGGTTTTGGTTTCGATCAATGTGACCGTTGAGATTCTGATATCAAAGATGATTCGCGCTTGTACATAGGACGTGAAACGCCTTCTGTTGCTGGAATCATCAACCCTGGCTCTGAAGGTTTTCAGAAGCTCTTCTTCGGACATGAGGAAATCGCCATTCCTCTTCATGCCACGTAAGGTTTTAATAAACATATCATATAAAGATCCGAGAGAGAACTTACTAAGTTTTTGTTTCATACAGCATTGAGGAGGCAGCATGTGCTGCGCATCCAACCGCGGATGTATTCATCAACTTTGCATCTTTCAGAAGGTTTGTATTAAACAAAACTTACCATTTGTCTCTTTGCTGCTGCTTCATCCATGGCAGCTTTGAAGCAACCAACTATTAAAGTTGTGGCTATTATAGCGGAAGGTGTTCCAGAATCAGACACCAACTATTAAAGATGTATTCATCAACTTTGCTGATTGTGTTTGTTTGCAGGTTGTGATTGGACCGGCTACTGTTGGTGGGATTCAAGCTGGGGCCTTTAAGATTGGTGACACTGCAGGAACAATAAATAACATTATCCAGTGCAAAGCTCTACAGACCTGGATCAGTTGGTTTTGTCTCCAAATCTGTATGTGCTGAGTTTCACAACTTCATAAAGCTTTACTGCAATGTATGCCATGAGAGTTTTTATTTATTTATTTATCACTCTCTCTCTTTTCTCGTAGGGTGGTATGTCTAGTGAGATGTATAATACTGTTGCTCGTGTCACTGATGGGATCTATGAAGGTGAGAGTTTTATGCAAAATGTGAAAATAAATTTACCAATGAGAAAGATTATTGAGACTGTTTTTGTTTCGATGTTGTTAATAGGCATTGCTATTGGTGGAGATGTGTTCCCAGGATCAACTTTATCTTACCACATCCTACGGTTTAACAACATCCCACAGGTATATCATGTGTCTCAATGGATCTTGTATTTGGCTCTTTGAGTTATTAATTCAAAGAAGTTTATTGCAGATAAAGATGATGGTTGTACTTGGAGAGCTTGGAGGAAGAGATGAATACTCTCTTGTTGAAGCTTTGAAACAGGGGAAAGTCAAAAAAAACCTGTTGTTGCTTGGGTCAGTGGAACTTGTTGCTCGGCTCTTCAAGTCTGAAGTACAGTTTGGTCACGCTGTAAGTTGCAGTTTTTAATGCCTCTTTGTCTGTTGTCCAAATCAAGATAGCTCTTTGAACATGGTTGATTATGAATAGGGTGCTAAAAGTGGTGGTGAGATGGAGTCTGCACAAGCCAAGAACCCAGCTCTAATGGATGCTTGAGCTATTGTTCCCACTTCATTTGAAGCCCTCGAGTCTGCAATCAAAGACACTTTTGAGAAACTGGTCAGTTTCCATGTGCTGTTCACTAGCTAACGTTGTCTTTTGTTGCAAGCTTATGTGTTATTTTCTTAAAAGGTTGAAGAAGGAAAGGTCTCTACTATCAAGGAAGTAACTCCTCCACAAATCCCTGAGGATCTCAGCTTTTCAATTAAGAGTGGGAAAGTCAGGGCTCCTACTCACATCATCTCCACCATTTCTGATGACAGAGGTATTGTTTATGGACACTAAACCCTATAGTCTACTGAGTTACACGGAACACTAGATGCATATAACAAAATGTTCCTTTGCAGGAGAGGAACCATGCTATGCTGGTGTTCCAATGTCTTTTATCATCGAACAAGGCTTATGAGTGGGTGATGTCATCTCCCTTCTATGGTTCAAACGTAGTCTTCCTCGTTACTGTACAAAATTCATTGAGGTCTCTTGGTTTCTCTTTTGCTTTTGAATCCATTATCTCTCTTTATACTATTACGTAGTGTGATTAACTCTGGACTCTGCAACTTTTGAATTAGATATGCATAATGCTGTGTGCTGATCATGGTCCATGCGTCTCGGGTGCTCACAATACCATTGTAACACCAAGAGCAGGCAAAGACCTTGTCTCAAGTCAGTCAACATCTCTTTCACCCTCAAACACATCAGTTCTTTTTTAACCGTGCAATGATCTTGAATGCTGTTAAAACTTTGCACAGGTTTATTAACCATTGGTCCTCGGTTTGGTGGAGCCATTGATGACGCTGCTAGTACTTCAAGGACGCATGTGACAGGGTAATTAAAAGGCTCTTTTGCCACAAGTGACATAAGTTCTTGAATCTGATCTCTAACTGGTTGCTTGTTTCAGAATCTCACACCTTACGAGTTCGTTGAGGGGATGAAAAAGAAGGGAATCAGAGTCCCTGGGATAGGACACAGGTAAAAAGATCATCACTTCTTGTAAGAAAGAAATATCCTCACAAGTCCTCTTGTCTGAACATGTTTTCTTCTTCTTTATAGGATCAAGAGCAGAGACAACAGAGACAAGAGAGTAGAGCTGCTTCAGAAATTTGCTAGGTCTAACTTCCCGTCAGTGAAGTACATGGAGTACGCAGTGACAGTGGAAAGCTACACGCTCTCAAAGGCAAACAACCTCGTGCTCAACGTTGATGGAGCCATTGGTTCTCTCTTTTTGGACCTTCTAGCTGGAAGTGGGATGTCCAGTAAGCAGGAGATCGATGAGATTGTTCAGATTGGTTACCTCAACGGTCTCTTTGTTCTTGCTCGCTCCATTGGTTTGATAGGGCACACTTTTGATCAGAAGAGGTGGAAGCAGCCACTGTACCGTCACCCACGGGAAGATGTCTTGTACACCAAGTAAAACTCATCTCAGTTTTTATTTTTATTTTTTTTGTTATTATTCCATTTACTTAGCTCTTTGTAATATTCTTCTGAGATCTTACTAAAGATGTTTTTTTCTGTTTTTTGTTGTTGTTGTGATGTTATTATGTTTTATCTAGACTTTCTCTATTATATCCGAGTTTATTTGGTACTAATGCATAAAATTTCTGGTTATTACTATACTTTATAGTACTACGCAATGATACTTTTGTGTATGCGAGATAAAGTTTATAATAGTTATAACAAATATGAAAAAATAATCAAAAGTTGATTTTGTAGACCATATATAGAAAGGACACTTATGTCATTATGTTGTAACTAGAAACCCTTGTATAGTAATATATGTTGTAACATTGCCGTCTAATAAGATTATTAAGCCTTTCAACCTATATGGTATCAAGAGCCTAGATCCCAAATTTTTTTGTAACATTGCCGTCTAATAAGATCATTAAGCCTTTCAACCTATAGATTTAGTTTATTTGTTAACTCAGGACTTCTAATATCTTATTTGTTACAATGGTTGGTTATCTAACAACTATCAACTTGTATCCAATATCAAGGCAAAAACCAATCAAAGAATTTATAAGTTCTCTTCTATTATGGATATTACAACCATCAAACAGTTTATACGATCGTTAATAACTACAGTCGCATTTTTATTGGATGATAGATGTTTTAACTGTTGTTGTATTGTTTGTGTGTTTTGGAGTCAAGATGTTTTGTTTATTGTTCAACTATGTATTAAACCACAAAGATCGGTCACACAATCTCAAAATGTTATCAAAATATGACTACTTCTCAAGTTCGAAACAACTGTATGCTACGTTAAACTTGTCCCTGCTAGGTCTAAACTGTTTTAGATACCATATTACGAATATGACCTAATTTAATCCAAAAACCACCTCAAAAGTTAAAAATTACTATATCTTTTATATGTTCTTAAAAGACTGTTGTCTTAGACTGTTGAATAGTATATTGTATTTATTGAAATCAAAGAGGTCCTTTCTTCAAATTGTGACTATAATAAACATATATGGCCTAAACATCATGTAAGCATTGTCTCTTCAATTTTTTTAATAATTAATCATCTATTAAGGTCCTTTCAACGGATAAATTACTTTGTATCTTTCTATTTTGAGTGTAAAATCTAGTGAATTGTCAAGAGTTGATCTTTGGTTAGAAATGTGCAATTACAAAAGAATTAGTAAGCAAGAAGAACTAATTCATGGTTCTCTACATCAAATAAATGTCAAGCCAAAAATGACTCAAACTAAACAAAGGTAAACTAAACAAATGTAAAATAACAATTAAAAAAATGATCAATCCCAAGAATCATGGTTCTCTAACAAGAAGTTTATACAAATAACAAAAAAGAAAACAAAATAGCATGATTATCCATAAAGTAATAGCATAAGGAAAACAAAGAAACATGGTTTTCATCAAATTGTGAATCATCTATATAGACATTTTCAAAGGATAAATTTACTTTATATGTATATATGTTTTGTGTAAAATCTAATGAATTGTTAAGAGTTCAATCGTAAGAAATCCTTACTATTTTTGAAATTGTTAGAAATTTGCAATTCCAAAGGAGTTAGGAAGCAAAAAAAAAGAACAAATTCATGGTTCTCCACATTAAATAAATGTCAATCCAAAAATGAGTCTCAAACTAAACTCTTTAGCAAAGGTAAAAAAAGTTTGACTGCACTATATTTGCCTATGTTAGTTTTCGAAGGCGTGGTCATTGAGTACTTTTCTCAGATTAAAGGTGGGAAAAAGAATACTTTTGTATTTCCAGAGTATAATGCTAATCTGTGGAAGCATGGAGTTGCCTATTCTCTTGAGTCTGTGGAAGATGCTCAAAGTATGAGGATAACTTGAATCATATGTGATGGTTAGTTTTGTAAATCTTTTTTTACTGTTTTTATTCAAGTTCATAATTGTTTAATGTATTTTCTTATCTGTAGAGAGTGAAGGGTCTCTTTGCTACTTTTCAAGTCAAAGAACTGGATCACCTCTTTATCTGCGCCAGTTGGTCATGAATACTTGTTCACCGATGTTGGAAACTGCTCCTTTACCTCTACAGCTGGAGGTCAACTGTTCTATATCAGTTTGGATATGACCAACATCGGCTTGGATCATGTATGTTTATTTACATGTCATTTACTTATTCATTTCTTCTCTTTTTGTTTATATATATATTATCAGTATCTCCTTCTTCTCAAAACTTGCGGATCTCAGCCATTGCGTTCACTCATTGAAAAATATAAATCTTCACTAGAAATGAAGTACCAATGCTTGGAGTTTGATATTGAACAGCTTGGTGATCTGGCTATCTTTTCTCAGGCTTTAGCAGGTCTGTTTGTTTAACTTAAATCTTCTAATTTTTGTTGAATAAATTCTAACTTGTGTAATTGTTGTCTTTTGCAGTTAACATGCTCAATTTCCCTGTGTCGCATGCTTTATCTCTCAACTTCCGCTATCACATTGGTGATTTCAATGCTATCCAAGAAATTCTAGAAAATTTCACTACCAGCAACATGCGGATTGATCTACTACTTTCACAGCCATTCGCCAAAGATGATGAAAAACAAGAAGGTAGAAAAACTTGTTGTACAATTTTTCTACTTTAAATAGCAGGTTCTAACCCTTTGTTTTTGTATTCTGTTCTTTTATTACAGAGCAATTTTTTTCTACAAAGTATTGTTTGATGTTTTAATTTAATAGAAAACATAAAATAATAATTATTTTATTATAGTTTTATGATTGATTTGCATATGTTGTGTGAGATTTATTTATAACTCAAAAATAATTTTCATACATAAGTTCAAGTTAAAATTTATATTTTATAATAATGGTACATAGATGAATTGTTATCAACTTTCTACTTAGATTAGAAAAAATATTATACCTAAATTTTTGAATTGAACCCAACCTAAAATAAGAAATTGAATGAAAAATAAAAAAAATTGAAAGTTGAATAACGCCAATCAAGTAAATGATAACACTATACATTTTCTTATGTACTAATCTAATGTTTTATTAAATAAGTTTTCAAAATTTTTATTTTTCTAGAATATTTTTTAAAAAGGAAAAATGTTCTATCTAATAGATATCCTTTTTACACTAAAAAATAATATTAAATAATCCTTTACATTTTTGATTAGGATTATAGAAATAAAAAATAATAATTTAAAAAACCTTATACAATTATCTTCTCCTTAGAATTTTAGAAAAAAAATTGCTATAAAATAATGATCTCTAGTTACTAATAAATAATTTTAAAATTACTCTTTTTACAATTTCTATTAATACTAATTTTACACTTCTTTTTTTAAATTAATAATTTTTAGTATCATATTCATCATCAAATTCTCTATTAGAAATTTTATCAAATAAGTTTTTACAGTTCTCTTTTGGTTGTGACTTAAAAACATGATATAAATTAATACTACATAATAATTTACAATTATATTTTTTCTAGGATTTAGAAAAATAAAATTACTATGAAATAATTATTTCAAGTTAATATTAAATATTTTGCCATTTTTAAATGTTGCAATTTTCAAAATTTGTTTTTTAAATATCACTAATATTTTTACATTTTAAAGTAATGACATAATTTTATTGATACATTCACAATCTAATTTTTTAATCGACACATGTTACATATCGAGTGAAACATTTGAAGTTATATTTTATTTATAATTTTTTTTACACAAAATTATTAAAAATGAAAGTTGGTTAGTTCTAAGAAAATAAAATTAATTTTAATTTTTTATTTTATTTATAATTTTAGAAAAGTAAAATTAATTATTTTATAGTTAGTTTTTCTTTAATATTTTTATACACATAAATTGGTTTTTATAAAAAAATTATGTTTTGTTAATTATATATTTGTCTTATATGTACAAACACATATTCACACATACTCATGTACAACCACAACCTTATAACTAAAAAAATTATGTTAGCATCATAAGATGTAACAAGGATGATAAAAAAAAATTGATTTGTATAAAGAAATTTAAAGAAAATACTCATGTAATACATTTCACATAAATACTATTGTGTTTTGTAAAAATAATATGTGGAAATTAAACCTAAATATAGATGTGAAATATTTGTAGCTTTTTGTCATAATTATTTAACATAGAATTATATATTAAAAAGGAAATTTAGTTAATTATAAGAAATTAATAAGACTACTTTTACAATTTTCTTTAGTTTAGACTTTTAAAAGGAATATTATTTATTTAATAGTTAGACTTTTAAAAGGAATATTATTTATTTAATAGTTAGTTTTTATTAAATCACTTATTGTACTTGTTGGATTTTATAATTCGTTTTTGTTTAATATTTGTTTCTTGAAATTTAATATTTATCTTATTTAATTCTCTTTCTTTAATATCTTTAAAAACAAAATTATAGAAAAACGTTTTTTAAAAATAATTATTTTTAAATAGCTTTTTACAATTATTTTTTTTTTGTTTAGGCTTAAAAAAAAGAAATTACGATCAATTTTTTTAACAATATGTAATTGTAAAAAAAACAATATAATAGTAATTTTTATAAAATCCTAAAAAACCATAAAAGCCTATTTTGTAATGAATTTTTTTTCTAAACCTCTTTTAAATCATAAAGAAAAGAGAATTGTATCGTTTTTTACACATGTCACAATTTTTTTAAAAAATATTAACAAACAAAATAATTACTTTAAAATAGATTTTACAATTAGTTGTTTAGAATTTTTAGAAAATGAAAATTACTATCAAATATATTTAAAATATATAATATAAAATACTAAAATGGTAATTTTGTAACTTTTCTTTTTTGTTAAATACTAAATCTTAAAATATAATTTTAAAAGACTATTTTTAATGAGAATTTTTCTTTTTCTTAATCTCTTTTAAATCCTTAAAAGAAGAATTATATCATATTTTGACACATGTCACAATCTTAAAATTTTATTGACACATGTCGCAATCAAAAAATTAAAATTACTATCAAATATTTTTAACAATATATAATATAAAAATGATAATTTTGTAAATTTTTCTTTTCTAAAAATACCAATTCATAAATTGAATTTTCAAAAACTATTCTGTAATGAGAATTTTCTTTTTTCTTAATCTCTTTTAAATTCTAAAAAAAAAATTGTATCATAATTTTGACACATGTCATAATTTTTAAAAAAATTAACACATGTCACAATTATGTTAATTAGTAACTTTGAAAAAACAAGCTTTATATAATAAGACTAGTACTAGACTACTAAGTTTGGCAAAAAGAAAGAAAAAGACGGCGAACCTAATTTCAAACCAAATTGTCCCAATTATTTGTTTATTTTTCAATTTCAGTCTCATATCTTTGTTTTTTTTTCTTTGATATTATGTTGTCTTTATTTAACTCAAAGGGGTTGTTACTTCAAGCTGGGATTATAATAAACCTTATATTGCATAAAAATTCTCTTCAAATTGTTTCAAACTATTAATCATTTTCTCTTTTTTTGTCACTTAATCATTTTTTTACAAAATCCCGTAAAATGATATATTTAATTTGTATATATGCATTTGTGTGTAAAATCTAGAGAAACGTCAAGAGATGAATCATAAAAAAAATCAATAGTCTTTTTAGAGCAGTTAAGAATTTGTAATACCAAATGAATTATGATAAAAATTAATTCATGGTTCTTTACATCAAATAAATGTAAGCCAAAAATGATTCAGGACTAACTCTTAAGCAAAAGTAAGAAAAAAAAAAAGAAATTCCCGATGGAATTTCTGTCTTTCTCTATCGGTTGAGCATTCCCAAACATCTTTGTCCTTTGAAAAAACTTAAATAATTTTTTGATATTAAATTTATTAATTCTATAATAATAAAACTAGTTAATCAAAATAATAATTAGAAACATAATTTAAATTAGTTAAAAGGTTGTTAATAATACATAGAAGATTTAAAATTGAAAATACTAAATAAAAATTAGAAATTGACTAAATGGTGCTTCAGCTTCTCGACTATTGAAGCGGTGATAGTCCGGTTTTCCTGGAGCTCAGTCCGGTATCGCTGCAGCTCAGCCCATATATCAGCATTATCGGCTTTCAAGAGCTCAATTTCGCTATCCTTGTCCTTGATATATTCTATAAGAACCTCAATTCCAGAGACAATAGTGGTCTGAACCTGATCAGAACCCTTTATACTCTTATCTGATTGGTTTATTTCCAATCGCCTACGGGTAGAACAAGGTAGCAACGAGACTGATTCAGAGCCTAGTGTTCTCTTCATACCACACTGTGTGGCCAATCTAAGCAACAAGAAACATACATAATGTTAACAAAACAAATAAGACCAATATATACATAGCTACTGCTTAATTATAGAGAGAATAATCAAAATTACAAATAAGACAACCTTGATGTGGCGTCTGAAGCTTCGAGGTGCTACTAACAACATCAGGCGACAACTTTGCCTGTTATATATCATATAAGTTGTTTTGATTAATAATCAAACTAATGAATTTCTATACCAAACAAAAAATAAGAGAGTAAATTATATAACCTGAATGTCAATTCCGGAGACAAGAGTGGTCTGATCCTGATCAGTTCCCTTCAGACTCTTATCTGATTGGATCGGCAACGAGGCTTCTTTACGTACTACGTCCAATCTGGGATGTCGTCGTGGGCGACGTCTAAATCGCCAACCTGTTCGGTTGTTCGCGCGAGACTTTCCCATGACTAACTCTGCCTCCTCCTAAACAAACTGAGGAAGTCGGAAACCCTAGATCAATTCTTGTATATATACACAAGTTTTTTTAGCCTATAATTTGTTTAATGTCCGAGCTTGCTTCATTACAACTATTTTTAATCGTTCCAATACCAAATTCAAAATATTTGTTAGACAAACAAAAGTAAGAAGACATGACAGATAGTTTCAGTGTGTAGCCCACACCTAATATAGGTCGTATCCAACACAATACCCCGAGATCTTAGACCATTTTTGACTGCCAAAGCTCCAGACAGATCCCTCCACATGAAAGGCCTTGAGAGATGTTTTAGTTTTCCAGAGATCTTTCCATTGGAGGAAGACTTGGTTCCGGAGGAGATTGCTGTACGTAATTGCAGTACTTCAGCCAGCTTATAAACCACTTTTCGAATATTTTGTAACTGTAAAAACTAATGGGCCACAACTGATTAATCTCTCAGCCCAATCGTCAATATCCTGCAACAAAGAGGAGGTTATGTTATTTCCTTTTCTCGTACGTTAGTGTCGGTCAAAGAAACAGGAAGTCTAAAGTAATTAGGAAAGTCTGTCTTAATACATTAGGAAATAGGATGGTCTTTGGGTCCTATATAAGGACGAGAGAGCCTCATAGTTATTCATACGGTTGAGAGCAATAGAGAGAGATATAATTCAAGAGTTCGAGTCTTTTGTATTTAAATCTAAACTTTCTATTGTAAGAGACAAGATTGGTTTCATATTCTAATAAAGAGAATACGTTTTGGTTACGTTCTTATTCTAAGTTCAAAGCACAAAGTCAAGGTTAAAACCCTTACAAGTGGTATCAGAGCATTCAGGTTTGAGTGCAAGGGTGCTTTAAACAAGAATGGCTAAACCAAAGATCGAGAGGATCGACATCGATCGGTTCGATGGAACAGGAGATTTTCTGCTATGGAAGGTTCGGATGATGGCTCACTTTGGTGTCCTAGGGCTAAAGGATATCCTAACAGATGAGACGCTTCTAATGGATTCACCAGTCAACAAGGTAGAAGGAGATGATACCTTAAAGGACACGGAGAAGAAAGAAGCGGAAGAGGTCCCGACCATTGATCCCGTTAAGCTCGGGAAATCAGAGAAAGCAAAAGATCTCATTGTTATAAACGTAGGAAACCAAGTCTTGAGGAAGATCAGTCACTGCGAAACAGCTGCTGCAATGTGGACAGCTCTCAACACGCTGTACACGGAGACGTCCTTGCCGAATCGTATTTACCTGCAACACAAATTTTACACTTTCAAGATGAACGATTCAAAGACTATTGATGCAAACGTTGATGACTTCCTAAAGCTAGTAGCAGATTTAAATAACTTGAGCGTAGAGGTTGATGAAGAAGTTCAAGCTATACTACTACTAAATTCTATGCCTCAGCGATATGATCAACTTAAGGAGACCCTTAAGTACGGACGAGACACACTCAAGATCAACGAAGTAACCGGGGCTGCACGATCTAAAGAGAGAGAGTTATTAGAAAGTGGTAAACTCTCTAAGTCTCAAGATGAGGGATTGTATGTTGAGGATAGAGGAAGGACTTCAAACCGATCAAACAAAGGAGGCAACAAGTATGGGAAAGGAAGATCTCAAAGCAGAAACGGGAGATCGAGGTCCCGACCGAAGTATGACAAGAACAACAAAGGTTGTTTCATCTGCGGCAAAGAGGGACATTGGAAGAGAGAGTGTCCAGACAGGAGGTCCAATAAATCCGCCAACGTTGCAGAGGAGCCGAAACAACCATTAGTGCTAACGGTTAGTACTAAGGATTCCAAAGAGGAATGGGTAATGGACTCCGGATGTTCTTTTCATATCACACCAAACAAAGATGTGTTGTTTGACCTAAAAGAATTCGAAGGAGGGAGAGTTCTAATGGCTAACAACACCCACTGTGATGTAAAAGGAATTGGCAAGATCAGGATCGTGAGACCCGATGGAACCGTGGTGGTTCTCAAAGACGTGAGGTACATGCCGACGATGAGCCGGAATTTGATATCTTACGGGATGCTCGAGCGATCAGGATGCCAATATGAAGGGAAAGACTTTATGATCAGGTTCTACAAGGATGGGAAAGAGGTTATCTCAGGAAAGTTCAAAGAAGGTCTTTACTATCTACAAGGAACAGTGGCGAAAGGAGAAGCTAATGTATCAAGGGCAGAGATAGACAAAACAACGATATGGCATTCAAGGCTGTGTCATATGAGTTTAAAGAATCTGAACGTGCTGGTTGATAGAGGATATGTACCGAAGAAGGAGGTGGATAAACTTGAGTTTTGTGAGACTTGCGTCCTGGGAAAATCTCACAAACAAAGCTTTCCAGCTGGGAAACATACCACTAAGGGGATTCTCGAGTACATACATTCAGATTTATGGGGAGCTCCGTCAACTCCAGAAAGTCTAGCCGGTTGCAAATACTATATTAGCTTCATTGATGATTATTCACGCAAGGTTTGGATCTACTTTCTTAAGTCGAAAGACGAAGCATTCAGCAAATTCGTAGAATGGAAGGAAGCAGTAGAAAATCAAACGAAGCTGAAGATTAAGTGCTTAAGAACGGACAATGGCCTTGAGTTTTGCAATCAGAAGTTTGATAAACTATGCAAAGACTCAGGAATCAAGAGG
This sequence comes from Raphanus sativus, assembly GCF_000801105.2. NCBI lineage: Eukaryota > Viridiplantae > Streptophyta > Magnoliopsida > Brassicales > Brassicaceae > Raphanus > Raphanus sativus. The sequence goes on from NC_079516.1 coordinate 16,023,583, forward strand.
CACAAGACTTGTCCGTATACTCCACAACAAAACGGGGTTGCGGAACGGATGAACAGAACAATCATGGACAAAGTTCGATGCATGCTCGTGGAGACAGGATTAGGGCAAGAATTTTGGGCCGAAGCTGCTTCAACGGCCACGTACGTGATCAACCGATCTCCAAACTCTGCGATTGATTACGAACTACCCGAAGAAAGATGGACAGGTACTAAGTGCGACTTAAGTAACCTTAGAAGATTCGGGTGCTCTGCGTTTGTTCATAAGGTTCAGGGAAAAACAAATCCAAAGGCAATAAAAGGAGTATTTATGGGATATCCGTTCGGAACTAAGGGTTACCGTGTGTGGATATCAGAAACTGGTACGTGTGACACCAGTAGGAACGTAGTGTTCAATGAAGAAGAACTGTATAAGCACACGACTTCAAACGCAAAGCAAGGCGTAGAAGTAACAAACGTGGAGGACAAAAGAAAGGACACCCGGAGAGTGACGTTCAAAGAGAATTTGATAGAAGGGCCAACTCCATCAAATGTTAATGATAAGAAAACAGCAGCTCAAGGTGGAGAATCTATCTTAAAAGAAACGTCAGAAACATCTAACAGCTCGGAAGAAGACGTGTCAATTGACGAAGAAGAAACCGGTCCAGAAACAGAGACGAGTATTGATGGTTACATGCTTGCAAGGGACCGAGTTAGAAGGACAATAAAACCACCATCAAGATTTGAAGATGAAGATTTTGTGGCTTATGCTTTAGCTGCAGCAGATGAGATAGAAATAGAAGAACCTAAGAGTTTTGCTGAAGCTATGAAAGGCAAGAACCGAAAGAAGTGGAAGAATGGAGCAGATGAAGAGATGGATTCACTCCAACGAAATCGTACATGGAGCTTGATTGAGAAACCGGAGAATGCAAAAGTTATAGGATGCAAGTGGATTTGCAAGTTAAAACCAGGGATACCCGGAGTAGAAGAGCCAAGATATAAGATGAGATTGGTGGCTCAAGGTTTCTCACAACAGGAAGGAATTGATTACAACGAAGTGTTCTCTCCGGTGGTGAAACACGTATCAATTCGCATCATGCTCTCATTCGTGGTTAACAACGATTATGAACTCGAGCAGATGGACGTAAAGACGGCGTTCTTACATGGTGATCTAGAAGAAAGGATTCTTATGAAGCAACCCGAAGGCTATGTTAAGAAAGGGGATGAAAACAAAGTTTGTTTGCTTAAGAAATCCTTATATGGGTTAAAACAATCTCCAAGGCAATGGAATCATAGATTTGATTGTTTTATGAAGACTCAACAGTTTATTAGAAGCAAGGAGGATCCGTGCGTCTACATGAAGAATGTCAACACGGCACAAGCGGCATTCTTACTCCTATACGTTGATGACATGCTCATAGCTTCTGGAGATAAGCAAGAAATCAGGAACATAAAAGAGAGTTTGAGCAAGGAATTCGAGATGAAAGACATGGGAAAGGCATCGAGAATATTAGGAATGGATATCATAAGAGATAGAGAGAAAGGAATCCTAATATTATCACAGGAGGGCTATCTACGGAAAGTAGTAGAAACATTTGGAATGACAGATGCAAAGGCCGTAATTACACCAACTTCATCTCAGTTCAAACTAAGGAAACTAAGGCCAGAGCAGAAGGAAGAAGAAAGAAAGCTCATGGAAGATATTCCATATTCAAGTGTCGTGGGGAGTATTATGTATGCAATGGTCGGTTCTCGACCTGACCTGGGTTTTGCAGTGGGATTAATAAGCAGATATATGTCTGAACCGGGAAGAGAGCATTGGGAAGCTGCGAAGTGGGTTTTAAGATACCTAACAGGAGCTACAGGAAGGTGCCTAACGTTTACTAAAAGATCGAAGTTTAGTATCGAGGGGTTTTGTGATTCTGATTACGCAACAGACCTGGACAGAAGAAGGTCTGTTACAGGGTACGTGTTTCAAGTTTGGGGAAATACGGTAAGCTGGAGATCAGGGTTACAAGACGTGGTAGCTCTATCAACAACCGAAGCCGAGTACATGGCTCTAACCGCGGCTGCGAAAGAAGCTTTATGGCTAAGAAGACTATGCAAAGAACTCGGTTTTGATCAGGAGAGTGTCAAGATAAATTGCGATTCACAAAGTGCTATAGCCCTAGCAAAGAATCATGTTCATCACGAGCGAACTAAGCATGTTGACACTAAGTATCATTTCATCAGAGATGTAGTCGAAGATGGCAGTGTTACTCTATCTAAAATCCATACTAGCAAGAACCCAGCAGACTTTCTAACTAAGGCCTTACCAGGGCAAAAGTTTGATCTCTGTTGTGAACTCCTCAAGATAGCCTAAGAAAACGGCATGGCAGGTAACTTCGTTATCGATACACCTCGCACAAGAAGAAGTAATAAGGTTAGAGCAAACAAATTACTTCTTATCGATAACAAGGAAGCTCAATGGTTACAAGGAAGTTACCTGCTAGGAAAGTTGCGAGGCAAGGAGGTCTCAGCTCAAGGTGGAGTAAGCTGAGATAAACTGAAACAAGAATCTCTCAAGTACGGGAATAACTATTGACAGGTAACATAAGACTTATGAGTGAACGTCTTAAACAGCAAAGGAGAACAAGCTGAAGGGAGACGAGTACCTCAAGTGTTCAAGGAAGCTCAATCGATCATCGGATTTAAACGACAGGGTAAGTGTCTTAAACAGCTATAGTTAGCTGAAGGAAGACAGTGGTCGTCTTTATCTACAGCGGAGGAAGGCAACAAGGTTCGCCGGAGAAACTGCACATTGATCAAGAAAGATTGAGAAGTTACCGAAAGGAGTACACTAGCAAAGCAAGATAAAGACAGAGAAATGATGGGATAGAAGCTCAAAGTGAATCAAGGAGCACTTACCGAAAAAAAAAAATATTTTTTTTTTTGGTGAAGTTTGTGTCTCCGACAGCTCTAGAAGAAAGGGGGAGTCGCGATCTCTTTTCATGGTGAGCGAGGGTTGGAGTAAGAGACACCGCAATGGAGACGTCGGTGGAAGATTCACGGGATTGAGGAGCTGATTTCAAATTCTTCAGAGACGAGATGCAGTGGTGGATCGATGACCCTTGACGAAGGATCTGTTCGATTAGAGACATCACCGCTGGGAGTCGCCGTTGGGAATCACCGTAAGCGTCATCGTCCATGGATGAAGAAAAGCAAGCTCGAGACGTCTTTGGTGATAACGAAGAAATTAGAAACAAGGAGTAATCATTTGGGCCCAAGGTGGAGTTTGTAAAAACTAATGGGCCACAACTGATTAATCTCTCAGCCCAATCGTCAATATCCTGCAACAAAGAGGAGGTTATGTTATTTCCTTTTCTCGTACGTTAGTGTCGGTCAAAGAAACAGGAAGTCTAAAGTAATTAGGAAAGTCTGTCTTAATACATTAGGAAATAGGATGGTCTTTGGGTCCTATATAAGGACGAGAGAGCCTCATAGTTATTCATACGGTTGAGAGCAATAGAGAGAGATATAATTCAAGAGTTCGAGTCTTTTGTATTTAAATCTAAACTTTCTATTGTAAGAGACAAGATTGGTTTCATATTCTAATAAAGAGAATACGTTTTGGTTACGTTCTTATTCTAAGTTCAAAGCACAAAGTCAAGGTTAAAACCCTTACAGTAACTATTAAATCATTGAACATGTCATAAATGTTAAAAGCGTGTCTTGGATTCTTCATCTTTTCTCTCTGGTTGTATAACAAATCTTATGTTAGTACTTCCCAAGTAGCAAGATCGTTACAGCGAGACCAAAATCCAGAGTTACAAACACTATCAGGAGGTTTACAAATCATACAGTCAATGAAACCGCTTGTTGTGCATTATTTAGATAAAGATAATCCTTAAGACTCTATCCCACTAAGAGTCTCCTGGCTGTTTCTCAATCACAACAACAACATCATATTTTTGTTTGTTTAAGTTAAAAGTTGCATCTAAGCAAGTCCCAAACAATTGATGACCAAATTAATGACTAGCAATTATTTTGCAAGGATAAAAGACAACGGGCACATTATTATGACTAGGAATTCACAACATCATACATATATAACTTAAATAAAAGGTTCCTTTTAAAAAACAGTCGTGATTAAGCATAAGAAGGTACAAAAAAGAAAAAAAAAAGAGAGGAAATAGATAGTGGTGGTAACTTAGGTGGTGGATACAGCTTTGCGTGAGCTCTTCTTCTTCTTCTTCTTCTTCTTCTTCTTCTTCTTCTTCTTCTTCTTCTTCTTCTTCTTCTTCTTCTTCTTCTTCTTCTTCTTCTTCTTCTTCTTCTTCTTCTTCTTCTTCTTCTTCTTCTTCTTCTTCTTCTTCTTCTTCTTCTTCTTCTTCTTCTTCTTCTTCTTCTTCTCTTCTTCTTCTTCTTCTTCTCTTCTTCTTCTTCTTCTTCTTCTTCTTCTTCTTCTTCTTCTTCTTCTTCTTCTTCTTCTTTTAGAAAAGCTTTGACCATCTTTGAACTTGATCGAAGATGCTTACCTATGCGTAGTAGTGCAAGAATTTGCAATACCAAGTACATTAGGAAAATAAGAAAGAACTAATTTATGGTTCTCTATATCAAATAAATGTAAGCCAAAAATGAGTTCGAAACTAACTCTTTAGTAAAGGTAAGAAAAAAAAACTCCCTTTAACTTTTGTCCATCGGCAATTTCTGATTTCCTCTCCCTGCAGCATTTCCAACCACCTTTGTCCGTTGAGAAAACTTAAATAATTTTTTTGATATTTAATTTATTAATTTTATAATAATACCAAAACTAGTTAATCAAAATATAAATTAGAAACATAATTTAAATTAGTTAAAAGGTTGTTAATAATAATACATAGTAGACTTAAAATTGAAAATACGTAATAAAAACTAGAAATTGACTAAACGGTGCTTCAGCTTCTCGATTATTGAAGCGGTGATAGTCCTGTTTTCCTGGAGCTCAGTCTGGTTTCGTCGCAGCTCAGCCCATATAGCAGCATTATCGGCTTTCAAGAGCTCAATCTCGTTATCCTTGTTCTTGATATATTCCATAAGAACCTCAATTCCAGAGACAAGAGTGGTCTGAACCTGATCAGATCCCTTTAGACTCTTATCTGATTGGTTTATTTCCAATTTTCTACGGGTAGAACAAGGTGGCAACGAGACTGATTCAGAGCCTAGTCTTTTCTTCATGCCACACTGTGAAGCCAATCTAAGCAACAACAACCATACATAGTTTGAACAACAAATATCACCAAAATATACATAGCCACTGTATAGAGAGAATAATCAAAATTACAAATAAGACAACCTTGATGATGGCGCCTGAGGCTTCGAGGTGCTACTAACAACATCAGGCGACAACTTTTCCTGTTATATATCATATACGTTGTTTTGATTAATAATTAAACTAATGAATTTCTATACCAAACAAAAACAAAAAAAGAGAGTAGATTATATAACCTGAATGTCAATTCCGGAGACAAGAGTAGTCTGATCCTGATCAGTTCCCTTCAGACTCTTATCTGATTGGATCGGCAACGAGGCTTCTTTACGTCGTGCGGCAATTCTGAGCGGCAACAAGAACCATCACCATTCATATAGATCTATACATATACTGCTAACTAACTAATTAATTAATAAGAATCAAAAAAGTAAACGGACACCTCTTTTGTTTGGAGAGCATATCTTTGATTGTTGTAGGTCGGAATAGACGAGGGTAAGCTTTTGTAAAAATACAGTGTACACAACTCGTAATCACGAAGGGACGACCTCTAGCCATGACTAACTCTGCCTCCTTAGCAAACTGAGGAAGTCGGGAACCCTAGATCAATTTATATATATATACACACGAGAATTTGGGCCTAACCGAGGCCTATAATTTGTTCAATAACCGAGTCTGATGAAGTTTCGAGGTTTCAGCTGAGCATTGCAATCTTGATGAAGAGAGAGTTTGATTGGGTTAATAAGAACATTGAAGTATTTGATCTCAGTCCTCTCCGCAACAGAATCTAGTGTCATAACCTTTCTTGGATGCACAGTTCTGTCTTTAAACGAGAAATCTGGCAGGGAAGCTCTAAAGCCTTCTATTTTCTTCATGCCACACTGTCTGACCCATCTTCACATCAACCTATTGGAAGCAAACTGGAGAAATGGATCGATTGTCTATAATTGCAGTGTTAGGAGATAGCTTTCAGAAGCATAAAGAGAGAGTGTTAGCCACCAAACGAATAAAAGCTGCACAAAGAATAACGACCGAGTTTGCCATTCTGACTGTATCATCAGATGTTTTCAATTCTGCATTGTATAGTTTAAGCTGCCACTTTTTCAGAACTGGTGTAGATTGTGAGCTGCCATCGACCATATAACTCAATTAAAAGTTTATTTTTCAAGCCTATGACCAAGGCCTTTCGATATTTACATGCATAACGTAGTATAGATTATGACATTTCAGTCGTAAAGTTTAAAGGAGATACTTGGACATGAGGTTACATGGGAATTAGATAGCAGAAACCCTAACTCATTTACACATATATATAATACAAATTATTGATTTTTCCTTTTATATTTCAACTCATATTCTAGTCTATACTTTGTTTAATATCCGAACTTGCTTCATTACAACCATTTTGAGGGGGTGTTCAAACTTCACGCATGGCGTTGCTTAATTAAATATTAGTAGGATTTGAGTTTGGAGAAAACAACCGAACAACCAAACCAAATTAAAATATATGTCAGGCTATTCAGTTATCTTTATCAACCCAAAAAAATTGTTTGGATTTCAAAACTAAAATACAAAAAGTCAAAGTGTTAATTAATTAAATTAATCAAATATATTCATAACATTAAAATTTAGGATAGTTAATCATCTAACAACCTGACCAGCTAAAATATATGTTTTTGCATTTATTCAAATAAAAGAAAACATATTATCTTGCACTATCATCATTCATCAAATCAGCTGCTTAGCTATGCTGAGTCATGTATAGAATGTGAACAAGAACAACAACAACCCCATGCATATATATACACACTAAAGAAATAATAATAAAACTATAGACACATTGATGGCGATTGAGGCTTGGAGGTGCTGGTAACAATACTAGATGAAAATTCAAAAAAAAATCATCAAATATATATATATATATATTCCCTACACTATATTTGAGAAGTGATTTTGCTACGTGCAGGGGCGGACATAGACCAGTATTTTGACGGGTCACATGGTATATTCTCATCATGTTTAATTTTCGAAATGAAGACATTACAATTTTTTAATGTAAATTAGTGAAGGAAAACAGAAAAAGAGATGGGGTCACCCGACACCATAAGTCTCTATGTGCATCCGCCCCTGGCCACATGTTCTCTATAATCATTTTCACAAAAATAATATGACATAGCTACTAAAATTGATGACATGTCTTATAGATTAATATGACATGGACAATTATATTTAATGTTAATTTATATTTTTGGTAAACTTTTTAAAATATGGTAATAACTCATATATTACATTTATTGTCTATTTACATTTTTAGATTTTTTTAGAATATGATAATAACTCATAAATCATCATTAAAATAAATATATTCAACTATGGCATTTCAAATTTCGAAATATCATTTAAATTATAAATTTTTCAAAAATATATACATTTTTCAGAAAATTATAAAAATTAAATCGTAAAATCAAACTAAATCATAAAATCACTAGTTTCTTATATATATCTACAATTTTACAAATATTGTTTAATTTTAATTTTTGACAATTATGACATTTTTACATATTTATTTAATATACTTAATTAAAATAAATAGATAGAAAAATCTACCTAAGCTTATAATTTTAAATATATACATGCACATTCTTAAATATAATTTAAAATAAACAAAATTGTTTTTATCTTAATTTTAATGTTTATTTAAATCAAATTTATATTAAAATATTGATAAGAAAAATAAAATTTATGATATTAATTAAAAAATAAATATAATTTATATTTATTTATTAAAAAATATTTTATAATTTTTTTACTGCACATGGTGCAGAAAAACACCTAGTATATATATACTGTCGTAATTAATAATCAAATTAATTAATGAATTTCTCAACCAAACAAAAAATATATATTATATAACCTGATCAATATTAATTTCGGAGACAAGAGTGGTCTGATCCTGATCAGATCCCTTTAGACTCTGATCAGATTTGATTATTTTGATACGGGTATAACTAGGTCGCACGAGACTGATTCAGCGCCTAGTGTTGTCTTCATGCCCCACTATGAGGCCAATCTGGGCAACAACAATCATACATAATGTAAGCAGCAAATACCACCAATATATACATAGCTACTGCTTAATTATAGAGAGAATAATCAAAATTACAAATAAGACAACCTTGATGATGGCGTCTGAGGCTTCGAGGAGCTACTAACAACATCAGGCGACAACTTTGCCTATTATATATATCATTTACGTTGTTTTGATTAATAATCAAACTAATGAATTTCTATACCAAACAAAAACAAAAAGAAGATTAAAGAACCTGAATTTCAATTCCGGAGACAAGAGTCGTCTGATCCTGATCAATTCCCTTCAGACTCTTATCTGATTGGATCCGCAACGAGGCTTCTTTACGTAGTGCGGCCAATCTGGGCGGCAACAAGAACCATCACCATTCATATAGATCTATATATATATATATATACTGGTTAATTCATTAATTAATAAGTATCAAAAAAATTAACGGACACCTCATTCGTCGGAAGCTACGTTCTTTGAATGTAGGACGACGGCAACGTTGTGTCCCAATGGGTACACAACGCCCTGTTCCCATGCCCCGAGTCTTTCCCATGACTAACTCTGCCTCCTAAACCAACTGAGGAAGTCGGAAACCCTATATCAATTTTTATATATATACTAGCTTTTTGAAAGGGAGGATATATTTTTTGAAAAAAAATTGTTCTATTTTTTTACAAAAATTAATATAATTTTGGTAATTCTATTAAATATGTCAAGTGGCAATTCTGAGCGGCAACAAGAACCATCACCATTCATATAGATCTATATATATATATACTGGTTAATTCATTAATTAATAAGTATCAAAAAAATTACTAAAACTAGTTAATCAAAATATAGAGTAAAAACATAATTTAAATTAGTTAAAAGGTTGTTAATAATAATACATAGTAGACTTAAAACTGAAAATACGTAATAAAAACTAGAAATTGACTAAACGGTGCTTCAGCTTCTCGATTATTGAAGCGGTGATAGTCCTGTTTTCCTGGAGCTCAGTCTGGTTTCGTCGCAGCTCAGCCCATATAGCAGCATTATCGGCTTTCAAGAGCTCAATCTCGTTATCCTTGTTCTTGATATATTCCATAAGAACCTCAATTCCAGAGACAAGAGTTGTCTGAACCTGATCAGATCCCTTTAGACTCTTATCTGATTGGTTTATTTCCAATTTTCTACGGGTAGAACAAGGTGGCAACGAGACTGATTCAGAGCCTAGCCTTTTCTTCATGCCACACTGTGAAGCCAATCTAAGCAACAACAACCATACATAGTTTGAACAACAAATACCACCAAAATATACATAGCACTGTATAGAGAGAATAATCAAAATTACAAATAAGACAACCTTGATGATGGCGTCTGAGGCTTCGAGGTGCTACTAACAACATCAGGCGACAACTTTGCCTATTATATATCATATACGTTGTTTTGATTAATAATTAAACTAATGAATTTCTATACCAAACAAAAAAAAAAAAAAAAAAGAGAGTAGATTATATAACCTGAATGTCAATTCCGGAGACAAGAGTGGAGGATTGCCCAATCACATATATATGTCCTAATAGCCCCTCTCGAGATGTGGGTGGGAAACTGTCCAATCGAAAACAGTCCAAGCCCAACATCTCGGATATACCACAGCAAGATGGACCATTTTTATAGGCTACATAAGTAGACAACTATTTATATGGAAAATCATCTGCTGGGCTTAACCTGGCTCTGATACCATATTAGTGATGGGCCTAACTCACACCCAAAAACTAGTTCAAGAGTGGAGGAGTGCCCACACACTTATATATTGTCCAAGGACCTATATCCCAACCGATGTGGGATATATTAATAGTTCCCTTCAAACTCTTATCTGATTGGATCGGCAACGAGGCTTCTTTACGTACTGCGTCCAATCTGGGATGTTGTCGTGAGCGTGTTTAAATCGAAAACCTGTTCGGTTGTCCGCGCGATACTTTCCCATGACTAACTCTGCCTCCTCCTAAACAAACTGAGGAAGTCGGAAACCCTAGATCAATTCTTGTATATATACACAAGAATTTGGGCCTATAATTTGTTTAATGCCCGAGCTTGCTTTATTACAACTATTTTTAATCGTTCCAACTAGATTCTGACCCGCCCTTAAAAGGGTGGGTATTTTTTTTGTTGTTTTTTCAATACAAAGATTGATAATTCTTCGTTTTAATTATATAAACTGTGACATGATCAAGTCTCAATTATGCGGGTTTGTTACAGTGTGTACAGTATGACGAAATTTAAAATGCGTCACAACCATTTTATGTTTGTAAATAAATTAAATAATAGTTTTATCCAGTGTTTTGAAATCCGACCCGGACCCGCGGTTGAACCAGAAAATCCGGTGACCGAAAAAAATTCGGGTTGAGTTTTGTAAGAAACCCAAAATTTAAAAACCCGCAAAAACCGGCTCAACCAACTAAAACCCAAAATCCGGTACCGGTTGAACCAATAGATAATTTTTTTAGTTGTATATCAAATGAAAATAAAAATATAAAAAGTTAAGTTAAGTATTCTAAATGTTTATTAAACATAAAATATATACATATCCAAATTATTATTTTATGTTTTAAAGATATTTAGAAAGTAGTAACTTTAGTTTTATATATTTTTATTTTTTATTTTATTAGCTAATATATTATTATATAATAAAACTAATTTATTTCTTAATCTGTGGTTCATCCGCGGTTTACCTACGGTCGACTCAATGACCCAGTAACCCGGTAAATCGTTCGGTTCAGTGTCCGGGTCGGTTTTCAAAACATTGGTTTTATCCGAAATACTTACTTGGGCTATTATATAATTTTAAATATTTATAATTTATATAAAATATTGCTAAACATATAAACTGGCCAATGATATTTTTGATTAAGTCTCATCCTCATGTAGAATTTCAATCTCTAATATCAACTTATTAAAATTATTGCAGATTTTAATTTGTGGTACTGATATTAAAAAGTTTATGAAATTTGAATTTGATTATATAAAAACATAACCCATTTCATTAGTTAGCAAACCCATCTAAATGTTGAAATAGGTCCACAAAATCGAAAGACAATAATGCTATTAATGAATTTTTTAATTTGTTCATATCATTAAGGACATTTTTTGAAAATTTAAAATATTCATTAAAGGTATAATTCAGGAATGATCCTGTTTTAATGGTATTGATATCAAAAATTCTTAAGAAAAGTAAAGTTTGGTTTTTCAAAGTTACTAATTAATATGATTATGACACATGACAATTTTATATTTAAGATTGTGACATGTGTTAATCGATCTTATAACTAAAATATCTTATTATATAAGATAATAACAAAAGGAATTTTAAAAAAAAAATATTAATATTATTAATAGTAATTTTCCATTTTTAAAATCCTAAAGAAAAGATCATTGCAAATAGTAATTTTCCTTCTAATATTGTTACATGTGTTTAAATATATATATAATGATTAAAATACATATACTTAGATAATAAAAAAATTGAAAAAAATTAAAAAATTTTAATCATGAAAATTATTTTATAGTAACTTTATTTAGAATTTTCCTTTTTCAAAATCCTAAACAAAAAACATTTGAAAATATTTATTTAATAGTAATTTTTCTTTTTCGATCAAAAATCTAATATTAATATAAATATTATATTAAGTTTGTTTCTTCATGCTAATTAATATAACTGTGACATATGACAGTTATATATTTAAAACTGTGATATGTGTTAAACTATCACATAATTAAAAATATATATACTATGGTAACAACAAATGATTTTGTTTAAAAATTAATAATAAATTATATTTAATACTGATTTTCCATTTTCAAATCTTAAAAAGTATTATTGAAAAATCTTATTTGATAGTAGTTATCCTTTTAATATTTTGACATATGTGTTAGAATATCTCATGATTAAAAATATATATACTAAGAAAATAAAAATATTTTTTTGGAAAAAAAACAATTTCCAAAAATATATTGATGGTAAAAATAAATTTTAAAAATGACTTAATAGTAATTTACTAGAAGTTTTATTTTTTAAATCATAAAGAAAAAATATTTGTAAAGTTATTTATTAATATTTATTTTTTTCCAAATCCTAAAGAAAAGATATTGTAAATATTATTTGATGGTCATTTTCCTCTTAAACTTTTGACACGAGTTAAAATATCTCATGATTAATAAATTATATAATAATATTATAAATTGTTTATTAAAAAATAAATTAAAAATTATTTAATAGTATTTTCTCTATTATTTATTTACTAAAAATTTTAAATTATAAAATTATTTATCTAACAGTTTATTTAATACTAATCTTCCTTTTCTAAAATTAAAAGGAAATACAATTGTAAAAAATATTTGATAGTAATTGTCTCTTTTTATCTATTTATAATCTTAAACATTATAAAACTGTAAATGATTGTTTAATAGTAGTTTTACTTTCTCCAAATGCAAATTAAAAAAATATTTGTAGAATATTTATTTTGAATTATTTATAAATAATCAAATTTCGAATTTAAATAGTTAAATTTTCGTTTTGAAAATCATTAACTTTAAAACTGGACGTCAAAATTATATATTTAAGATCGTGACATGTGTTAATCTATCTCATAATTTAAAATATATATGATAAGATAATAAAAATAAATTTTTTAAGAAAGTAATTATTAATAGTAATTTTCCATTTTAAAAATCCTATAGAAAAGATAATTGTAAAAAATATTTGATAGTTATTAGATAATAAAATGAATTTTGTAAAAAAATTTAAAATGATTTATTAATAAAAATTATTTAATAGTTATTTTGTTTAGAAATTTTATTTATCAAAATCCTAAACAAAAAAGATTTGAAAACTATTTATTCAATATTAATTCCTTTTAGCTCAAATATCTGAATGAAAATATAATTAGAAAATATTATATTAATATATGTTCTTCAAAGTTGCAAATTAAAATGATTGTGGCACTTGACATTTGTATATTTAAAATTTTGAAATGTGTTAAATTATCTCATAATTAAAAATACATATATTAATATAATAACAAATTATTTGGTTAAAAATAATTAAATTAATATTTAACAGTAATTTTCCATTTTTAAAATATTCAAAAAATAAAACTACAAAATATTATTTGAATTTAATATTTTGACATGTGTTAGAATATCTAATGATTAAAAATATATATACTAAGAAAAAAAGAAATTTGAAAAAGGATATTTTCAAAATTATTTAATAGTAAACAACGAATTATAAAATGATTTGATAGTAATTTTACTATAAAGTTCTTTATAAAAAACCTAAAAAAATATTTGTAAGATAATTTATTTAATACAAATTATTTCTTTTATATAATCCTAAACAAAAGATATTGCGAGAGATTATTTGATAGTAATTTTTCTCTTAAAATTTTGATACGAGTTAAAATATCACATGATTAATAAAATATATAATAAGATAATAAAAATTATAAAATGAATTTTAAAGTAATTTAATAGTATTTTCTATAATTTTTATTTTAAATAATTAAACAAAAAAATATTTTTCCAAAAGTTTATTTAATACTAATTTTCCTTTTCTAAAATTCAAAAGAAAATGTAATTGAGAAAAAATTTTGATAGTAATTTTCATTTTATAATCTTAAACATAAGAAAATTGTAAAAAAAAGAGTTTAATTGTAGTATTCCTTACTTCCAATCCAAATCAAAAGAAAAATATTTGTAGGATAATTATTTCAAGTTTTTTCTATAAATAATCAACTTTCCTATTTAAATAGTTAATTTTCTTTTCTTTTTTTAAATCATAAACCAAAAGGAACTACAACTATTTATATGTATCTTTATATATGGCTAGTCTCTCTCATATTTTGTCACTTCCCATATTTTGATACCAAACATAGTAAGAGGTACCTGAAAAATATTAGGTGGGTATTTCTGTATGTTCTTTTACATCTTCACGTATTCTTTTTTTTTGGTGTCACATGTTGAAGAAATAACTAGATCATGATCTTAACATCAAACTGATGTTGATTTTTTTTAAAAAGATTTATATTTGTCATGCTGCGTACGTTAGTTATTGCCACAATTATATTTATGCGTTTGTACATATAGATGTTATGTTGTAGTACAAAGTTAATGGGGGAAGTTAATGTGACTCTTATGCTTATTATGTTTATGTGTATTTGTTTTTATCGACGTATAAAAATTGGTGCTACTGTAGGTCATGCTACAAAGAAATTTAAATCAAAAAGAAGGACTTTGCAATTGAACAAAGTTACTAATTATTGAATCAGAAATCGTAACCGAAAGTTATGTAGAAAAATGGATTTCTCCATGCTGCTAAGAAAGTTGGTTATGCTATTATAGGTCATGTTACTAAGAAATTTAGATCAAAGAGAAGACATAGACAACATGATTATTGAAGTAGAAATCCTAATTGAAAGTTATGTGGAAAAATGAATTTTATTCTTAGAATAAGTCTCTGACCAACAGATGCAAGATAACATTTCAAACTGAAAATATTAATTTTCTATACGAGTTTGTTATCCAATGACTATCAACAAGAGTTAAGATCAAAACTTAAAAAAGTTAGTTTATATTTTCCAAGTCCAGTTTTACAATTATATGATGCATTATCAAAAACCACTACAACTATTGAGCTTCAGATTTTTAAAACATAACGACAATAGTATTCTAACAAATATTATATATCAAGAAGTTCTCAATAATATATGATATATAGAAAAATAGATTAAAGTCACACCATGGATACTAAAGTAATGAAATTCGATGTTTTATCTAGCAATATATTTGATATTTAGCTGACTATCAGTAATACTTTCTTTTTAAAAGAAATTAACTATCTTTTTAAAATAAATTAACATCTTTTTTTTGTAAAAGTACTCATTTTCCTATTAAATAATTAACTTTCTTTTTTAATAGATAACTGTATGTTTTTAAAAATATAAACCAAAAATAACTACAAATATTTCAAATCTATATTCTTTTATGGTTTCTTTTTAGGATTTTAGAAAATAAAAATTATTATTACATAATATAACAAGATTTTTTAATATTGGTATTTTTAAAATTCATTTTTAATATCACATTCCATTGTAAAAAATTGTACTTTTTAATTTAATACTAGCTTTTTAGTATCATGTTTAACATCGAATTATTAAAAAGAAAAGTTATTATTAAATACAGTTTTACAATTCACCTTGGTTTAGATTTAAAAAGAAAAAAATTATTATACAAATCTCTTTTATTAGGATTTTAGAAAATAAAATTAAACCACATAATCGCTTAAAAGTTTATAATTAATATGATTGTGACACATTACAATATATACTTTAGATTGTGACATGTGTTTAATCTTTTTGATCATAAATATATAGTTTGCCTTGGTATCTCATTCATAAATAATTGATTGTAATTTCCTTTTTTCAAATCCTAACCAAAAGATAATTGTAAAAGTACTCCTATTATTTTCCTATAATTAACTTTTCTTTTTAATAGATAATATTGGGTTTTTAAATATAAACAGAAAATAACTACAAATATTTCATATCTATTTAGATTTAAGCTTCCCTATGTTATTTTCACAAAACATAATAGTATTTACAAGAAAAATATTACCTTACTATCTTTTATATCTTTGTATAGCTTAATTTTTATTATCCTTACTACATCCTATGATGTTGTCATAATTTTTCAAATTATGATGTTGTTGTAGGTGAGTATGTATGAATGTGATGAATATGTCTTTGTACAATATAAGACAAAAATATATTATTAGTTAAATAAAATATCTTCAATTAAAAAGTTGTTAGTTGTTTACAAGACTTAAAAAAACATTTATAGAATCATACAAAGACAAGAAATTATTTAATGAAAAATATTTAGAAACTAATTATAAAATAAGCAAATTTTCTTTTTAAAAAATCAATAAAATAAAATTTCACAACTAATCTTATTGTTTTTCTTTTAAATAACTAACTTTTATTATCAATAGATAGTTTTCTGTTAAAAAGTTATACACCAAAAACAACATCAATATTTGCGCGGTATGATTGTAACATGTGCCAGTAAAAAATAGATTGTAAAATATGTCAATAAAAACAATCTATGTCAATAAAAACCTGACATATTTCACAATCTATTTTCTTACTGACACGACGTCAAATAACTAACTTTTATTTCGGATTTTTCTAAAATACTAAATAAAAGAAATTTATAAAATTGTTTTTCTTTTTAAAATTCTAAATAAAATGTATTTATAATATAGTTTTTCCTTTTTAAATCCTAACCAGAATTTTTTTCTTTCTTTTTCTAGATCGTGACCAAAAAGATTTGTAAAATCTTATTTAATAGTATTGTTCGTATTTAAGAATTTAATGATAATTATTATACTAAAAATTATTTAGTTAACAAATAAAAATTGTAAAAAATATTACTGATATTGAAAAATGATGTTTGAAAATTGAATATTTAAAATACAGTTAATATTAACTAGAAATAGTTATTTGATAGCAATTTTATTTTTTAAAATCCTAGATAAAAGATAACTGTAAAAGATTAAGTAATATCAATTTGCTTTTTCTAAAGTCCTAAGAATAAAACGTAAAAGAATATTTGATAGTAGTTTTTTTAAAAACAAATTCCGAACAAAAGAGATTTGTACCATATTTTCTAAGTCCTAACCAAAAGATAATTATTTTATTAAATTTTAAATAAAAGATAATTATAAAATATAATGTTTTCCATTTTTAGATCTTAACAAAAGATAATTTTAAAATTTTATTTAATAGTATTTTTAAGGAATTTGATGAAAAATATGATTTTAAATTATTTAATTAACAAAAATCAGAAAATAGGATGTTGTCATGATTGGTCTTTATATATGTTCGGTCGTACAAAAATCAACCATATGTTTTATATATATTCCGTGTCTGATCATAAAAATAGATTATTATCATTATTGTCACCGTATGTGATCTTTATATGTGTTTGGTGAAAAATAAATCACGCTTCATAGTCATATTATTATATTTTTACTATGTAGTATTTTTTTAATTCCTTTTATATACTGTTATTGTGGAAATATATTACTAATAAAGAATGAATTAAGAAAATCATTTAAGATTAAATAATTTTAAGAAAATGGTCAATTGATACTATAAATTGAAAAGCAAATAATTTTAAAATAATAATAAAGCACACATTGGAAAACTACAGATCCAAAATGAAAAAAAAACAGAGAAATTGATTGAAATATTATAACTAGAACATTACTTCTTATACTACTTTCAAGCAAAAAGACCATAATATTTGAGTTTAATATTTAGTGATTTTTTTAGCACAAATATTTAGTGATTATTATTTAGTATTTAGGGATGAAGTTGAGTTTATAAAGATATATACAGTTTTCAAATGATATATATGATTGTGAATGTCGTATATTAAAAATTAAATTAGAAGAACTTTATAATTATCTCTAAGATTGTGTCTTCTTCAACCTTTTATGATATATAATTAAGTAATTTATTTATTTTAAGATTTATCACCACAAAACTGTAGCGTTTTTCTTCCACAATACTATTGTTAACAAGTTATGTTTTTTTAAACAGTTATTCACACAATCAAGATTCATAAATATAGTCTTCAACATTCACATAACTTTTTGTAGTTATAAGATGCATGTAGTGATGGTTTCATTATCATTAATTAAATAATAAAAAGATGATCCAAAATGATTTCTTTTGGTTGAACAGCTAAAATTTCATCAGTCAAACCAAAATATATAGATGATATCAAATGCACAAAAAAAAATCAAGAACCCTAAAATGACAATACAAGTTCACTAAATGACTAAGAAAACTTTAGAATATATGTAAACAAGAAGAACAACATAAAGTAAGTTAATAGAAACATTATATCATCGAGTTTATTGGTCTTATTTGACTTTCAAGTATTTTAATTTCACTCTAAATTTATTTCGGGTTAAGGTTCGGTTTAAACTTTTAGGTATGAGTATTTTCTCTAACACTAAGTACAAAGTTGATAATAATTCAACTATGTGCCATAATTATTAAAATACAAATATTAACCTGAAAATGAGTTCTTAATTATAAAATATATTTCACAAACATATGCAAAATGAATCCTAAAACTATTTTAAAATAATTTATTGTTTTATATTCTTTATAAAATTAAACCAGCAAACAAAATCCGTGTAACGCACGGATCCATATCTAGTTCAAAATATTTGTTACACAAACAAAAGGAAGAAGACATTACAGATAGTTTTAGTGTGTAGCCCACACCTATACAGGTCGTATCCAACATAATACCCCGAGATCTTAGACCATTTTTGACTGCCAAAGCTCTAGACAGATCCCTCCACATGAAGAAATGCCTTGAGAGATGTTTTAGTTTTCCAGAGATCTTTTCCATTGGAGGAAGACTTGGTTCCGGAGGAGATTGCTGTAATCCCAGTACTTCAGCCAGCTTATAAACCACTTTTCGAATTATTTTGTAACTATTAAATCATTGAACATGTCACAAATGTTAAAAGCGTGTCTTGGATGGGAAAAGGCCCTTTTTTCAACCCGAACATTTCAGTCGTGCCAAATACTACATGAACTATTGATTAGTGCTAAATACGACTCCAACTCAATTATAATTCAAAAATACTACTTAGACTTCTTAAAATGTGTCAAAATCTACCTGAACAACTGATCAGTGCTAAATACGACCCCAACTCAATTATAATTCAAAAATACTGCATAACTTCTTAAAACGTGCCAAAATCTAAATTAACCGTAAAATAAGTTAGTCAACCGTTAAAAAAATAAAACAACTTCGTTTTGGTTTAATCTTTAAAAAAAAAAAATATGTTCATTCTGGGATTTGAATCCCTCCATTGGTACAGTTTAAAAGAGACACTCTAACCATAGAACTAAAGTAAATTTTTGATATATACTTCTTCATATTCTTTGAACAAAACTTTTGTGATAATAGTTTCTCATTTTTATGAATGCATTAACATATTTTTTTAACTACCATATACTTAATATACATATATTATACTAAAATATAAATATAATAAAATATTTTAAATTGCAAAAATTAAATATAATTAAAATTTTGAAACTATTTATAAAGTTTTCTTATATAAATTATTGTAATTTTAAAATTTTATTATTTTACTCCATTGCTATAAATATATTATATTAGTTTGTAAAAATAAAAAATTACCGCTCAAATTTTTAAAATTACAATAATTTATATAAGAAAACTTTATAAATAGTTTCAAAATTTTAAGTATATTTAATTTTGTATCATTTCAAATATTTTATTATTTATATTTTAGTATAATATAAGTGTATTAAAGATATGATAATTATAAAACATTTTAATATATTTATTGAAATGAGAAAAAATTATCACCAAATTTTTATTTGGAGAAGATGAAGAAATATAGTAGTATATATACTTTTGAATTCGTAATAATATATCAAACATTTACTTTAATTCAGTGGTTAATGTCTATTTTAAAATGTATCAATGCACGAATTTGAATCCTAGAATGAATATGTTTTTTTAGAAAAAGATTAAACCAAAACGTCGTCGTTTTTTTTTTCTAACGGTTGACTAACTTATATTACGGTTAATGTAGATTTTGGCACGTTTTAAAAAGTTTAGATAGTATTTTTGAATTATATTTAAGTTGAGGTCGTATTTGGCACTGATCAATTATTCAGGTAGTATTTGGCACTATCGTAATTGTTCGGGTTGAAAATGGGCCTTTTCCCTGTCTTGGATTCTTCATCTTTTCTCTTTGTATAACAAATCTTATGTTAGTACTTCCCAAGTAGCGAGATCGTTACAGAGAGACCAAGATCCAGAGTTACAAACACTATCAGGAGGTTTACAAATCATACAGTCAATGAAACCGCTTGTTGTGCATACCACTGTGTTAATTATTTAGATAAAGATAATCCTTAAGACTCTATCTCATTAAGAGTCTCCTGGCTGTTTCTCAATCACAAAACAACATAATATTTTTGTTTGTTTAAGTTAAAAGTTGCATCTAAGCAAGTCCCAAACAATTGACCAAATTAATGACTAGCAATTATTTTGCAAGGATAAAAGACAACGGGCACATTATCATGACTAGGAATTCATAACATCATACATATATAACTTAAATAAAAAGGTTCCTTTTTAAAAACAGTCGTGATTAAGCATAAGAAGGTACACAAAAAAAAAAGAGACTGGTGGTAACTTAGGTGGTGGATACAGCTTTGCGTGAGCTCTTCTTCATCTTCTTGTTCTTCTTTGTCTTTAGAAAAGCTTTGGGCATCTTTGAACTTGATCGGAGATGCTTACCTATGCGTAGTAGTACACGAAAAAATGTTAGCGACAACAACCACATGTACATACATTATTGAGAATAAAATCAAATAGACACCTTCATGAGTCTTGGAGGTGCTACTAACGATATCAGACGACGGCTTTTCCTGTTATATATAAACGGTGCTGTAATTAATAATCAAATTAATGAATACTTGTCAACCAAAAAAAATAAAGAAATAGATTATATAACCTGAATATCAATTTTGGAGACAAGAGGGGTCTGATCCTGATCAGAAGATCCCTTATCAGAAGGGATTATTTGCATACAGGCAGAACAACGTAGCAAAGAGACTTGAGAACCTAGTGTTTTCTTCATAACGTCCGAGCTGTAAAAGATTAGCAACAACAACCATACATAATGTTAACAACAAATACCAATGCTTAATTAATCAAAATTACAAATAAGACAACCTTGATGATGGCGTCTGAGGCTTCGAGGTGCTACTAAAAACATCAGGCGACAACTTTGCCTGTTATATATATCATATAAGCTGTTTTGATTAATAATCAAACTAATGAATTTCTAGACCAAACAAAAACAAAAAGAAGATTAAAGAACCTGAATTTCAATTCCGGAGACAAGAGTGGTCTGATCCTGATCAATTCCCTTCAGACTCTTATCTGATTGGATCCGCAACGAGGCTTCTTTACGTAGTGCGGCCAATCTGGGCGGCAACAAGAACCATCACCATTCATATAGATCTATAATTAATAAGTATCAAAAAAATTAACGGACACCTCATTCGTCGGAAGCTACGTTCTTTGAATGTAGGACGACGGCAACGTTGTGTCCTAATGGGTACACAACGCCCTGTTCCCATGCCCCGAGTCTTTCCCATGACTAACTCTGCCTCCTAAACCAACTGAGGAAGTCGGAAACCCTAGATCATTTTTTATATATACACTAGCTTTTTGACCCGCCCTTCCAAAAGGCCGGTATATTTTTTGAGAAAAAAATTGTTAAATTTGACACAGAAGATAATGTATCATCTCCTATATATTATTTTAGGAACATTAAAAAAAACAACATTTACTTGATGTGTTATTTACACAATGTTATTTCGTATGTGGCATTCTCACATTCACTCTCACCCTTATCTTGAAAAAACCCTTAACTTATTAGAATTATTACATATTGTGCCATTGATATATTCTAACTTACTTTTTTATTGACCTACTAATTACTCATACGAAATTAAAAGAATTGTATTATTCATCTGTATTAATTGACGAATTGATGGCCTCTGATCTCTCTATGTTTTCAAAATCTTTATAGGTTTCAATTAGTATCATTACCATATACATTCTATATTTAACTGTGCATTAAACATTCAATTTATAAACACCTTATAACAATTATATTTAAACATGTATGACTATTTTATACCAGATGAAGATAGATTACTAATATTCTACATATATTTACGCAAGGTATTAAAACTCACGCAACAGGTGGAAAAAATTCATTTAGAGAGACACTGCTATGTTGCTGGTGGAAGATAATCGAGAACTTCTCTTTTGAGTTCATCATCTATCTACGCAGACCAACCAATCATGTCTACAACATCTCTTTTAAGTTCTAGGTCGTTCCACTTTTCTTTTTGAACAAGTGAGCAGTCATTTGTGACCCATAAAATTGATAGAGATAAATAAATGGTTGTAGCTAATCATTCTATTAGGGAAATCTATTAATATATAGGTTAACAATAGCTCTTTAGTAATTTGTATAATTTCATAGATCAAACATGTATAACGTTCTACCAGTTTTATTATTTGACAATTATCTGATAACATTAGTTTCAGTTGAAAATATATATTCTAAGCTAATAATGTATGTTATACTCTTACATTTGTATCACAACACTGATCTGTTAGAAATAATAATGCATCTACAATAAACATATCTTTATATTTCACATCATGCAAATTTAAAATAATAAATATGATTCATAAACAATGACATAGTCAAAAAAAAAATACTCCCTATATATTATTTTAGAAGCACTCAAAATAAATAACCTTCAGTTGATGTGTGATTTACATGAGTGTCATTTTCTACGTGGCATACTCACAAGCACTCTCACTCCTATTTAAAAATAACCCTTAGTCTACTAGAATTATTACATATTATGCAATTGATATATTTCAACCTACAATTAAATTGACGTACTAATTTGTTAAAAAACAAAAAAATGTAAACCTTAATCTTCATGGGCGCCCCACGGCTGAATTGATGGAAATTAATGATATTTAAGTTTCGGAAATTAGTGGAATATATCTATCTTATTAAAGTAGAAGTACTTTAAGCTTTTGTTTGGTAATAGGGATATGAGTCTTTAAAAAAATTAAATTTTGTTTGGTAACAAAGATAGTAGAGAATTTTGTCTTTTCCTTATTTAAATGATAGATTTAAATATTTAATGTCTTTTCTTAATTTAAATAATAGATTTCTTTAATAGAATGAATCTTAACCAAAAAAAATTTCCTTATAGATTTTTTGTTAACATTAAATATTTTCAATATTTATTAATAAAAAAATAAAATAAAAATCACACATCAAAATCAATTTATATATCATATAAATAAAATATAAAATATTTTATTTATTAATTGTTAGTATAACACTTTTTAATATAAGTTCAATTAGTTATAAATATTAGATTTTTATATGATACACTGTGATATAATAGACGATTAAAATCACATAATATCTATCTTATTAAAGTAGAAGTACTTTAAGCTTCTCTTTTGAAACAAAGATATAGTAGTAAAAAATATATAATGTTGTTTGGATAAAATGGATAAGTATATTAAGAAAAATAATAATGGCTTAATTGAATCATAGATTATTATGGCCCAAAGTACAATTAACATTATTTTTGGATTTTGTATGATAGTTATTAATTTGTTAAAGAAAATTTTAAAATTATTATAGTTCTTTTGAAGGATTTTTGAATAAATAAAGAACAAATGTAATTTATTTATATAAATATATGTTTTGTATGATATTTTCTGTTTTCATAATTTTAAACATTTTCTGCAAAATTTCTTGATATATAATTTAAAAAATATAGTATAGCTATATAAGTGGTTCACCTCATGAGTTATTATGTGTATTTAAGAGTGAAACACTATTATTAAGTAAAAGAATTATTAAATTACAAAAGTATAAATATTTGTAAAATTCTTACTACCGTGTATACGGGTCACAAACGCCTTTATAACACGATATAGAGTCGAAATACATAGTTTAAACAATAAACAAAAGTAGTAAAACTGAAATCGTTAAATTTAGTTTTCTAAGTTTGTAAATACTGTAAATTCATCATAATTATTTATCAAAAAGGTATATACATATTTATTCCTAAAATTTTGGAAGATTTTGCTTGGGGATCTTCTCATTTAAACGAAATTCCAACACTTATCTCCACAAAAATAGAATAGAGATTAATAGAAACTCAGTTACCATTAATTATTCCTAAATATTTTCACATAAATTTAAATCAAGCAATTTTTAACTAATTTATATATTTATACATAAATTTTAGAAAGATTTGACGTGGGTATCTCCTCATTTAAATCAAGATCTCAAACTTGATCCCCACGAATTAGAATAAAGTTTAATAACTACTAAATTGCCATATCTTTATAGTTCATAATTATTCCTAAAATTTTTTACATATAGTATTGTTTAAATCGTACGAAATCTTAACATTTATTCTTAATAACATCATTTTCCAAAACAACCTTGCTCGCTTTGTATATATACACTTTTTACGCTTCTTTTCTACACATACATTCAGACTTCACAAAAAGAAAACGATGGAAAACAATCAAAATTATGTCGACGTTCACAAAGTGAAACCACATAAAGATGCTTGGAAAGTGCACGTGAAGTTATTCCATTGATAGACATCGAACACAAGTTTTGGAGAGGAAACTCTAGAATATGTTCTTGCTGATGAAATAGTAAGTCATCACCTTACTAAATTGTCAAGATATGTTTTATCTGTTGGTACAATTTTGATCATTGTTAATTTCGTGTGTTTAGGGTGGCAAAATACACGCAAGTTGCAAAGCAAATCTGATGTTTCGCCTGAAACGAAATCTCTCAATTGGTGAATGGAGATTCGTTGAACACTTCAAGGTTGTTGCTTCTGGTGATATAATTACGAAATACAAAGTTTAAATAATAAACAATAAGCAATACAATTTCGTTCAACCAATTTAAAGTTCTGAAATATTTATATATATCATAAAAACAAAAATCAGCCCAATATCCATGTAGATGCGCGAATCAGCCTCTAATATTATTTACCATAATAAACTAAAGTAGTAAAGACTGTACTCATTAACCTTCTGTTTTTCAAAATTTTATATATATCATAAAAATAAAGACCTGCCCATTTGGGCGGGTTAAGATCTAGTTAATTGTATTATCCTCTGATTTCTCGATCTTATGTAATAAATTAGTTAGTTAATGAGATTATGATCTTTTTAAAATCAATCTCGCGGGCAATTAGTGCCAAATCCCATGTACATTCTATATTTAACTGTGCATTTAACGTTCAATTGATACATAAAAAGATGACGTATCAATTTATTCAACAAAATCGACGCAATTGATGGCAATGATTGATATTTTAAATTCGTGTTCTTAATGCAAATACTATAGTTGCCTTCTTTCTCCAATTTGACGATCCCCTTTGTATGTCAATTTTGTTGTGTCAAAACTGTTATTTTTATATGTCAAATACTATAGTTCTTAATGCAATTTTTATTTTATTTTTGGTACGGTTATAAATGCATAAATTTATTTTAGGAGTCAAAAATGATTGTTGATTGAGTCATAGTTGTATGATTTACTAAAAATAATCACATTCTTAGTTTCCTAAAATAAAAACGTGATTTTAGAATGATTATTTGAAGGCATAGCAATAATCTCGGTATCAATTTTAAATGAAATTAAATCTTTATGAGTCGATTTTTTTGTATAACTAATATTTGCCATATGTTTACAACACGAAAAACATTCAAGTGATATGAATTGGAGAGCAAATAATTTATTATTAATTACATAATGTTTTTAAAAATAATAGTGATTTGCTAAGATATCACATTAACCCTAAACTAATTTTTTATTTATATAAATACATTGTTTTGCTGCTATTGTTTTTTTATCATGATAAAGTCGATTGAATAACTTGACTAACATAACTAAAAATAAAAAAAATCTTAGTTTCCTAAAATAACAAAAAGTGATTTTAGAATAATTACTTTAAGACATAGCAATAATCTTGGTATCAATTTTAAACGAAATTAAATATTTATGAGTCGGTTTTTTCTAAACAGCCAACTAATTTTCATTTAATTTTGGTGATAGTAAAAAGGAAATTACATTATGTACCAAATGTATCGGCGTTGAATGAATATCATTCGAGTGATATGCATTGGAGGGCAAATAATTTATTCTTAATTACATAATATTTTGAAAATATTGATGATTTGCTAAGATATCACATCAACCTTAAACCGATTTTGTTAGGTATATAAATATGTTGTCTTGCTGACATTGTTTTTTTATCATGATAAGATCAATTGAAGAACTTGACTAACATTGATGGGTTTTCGAAAATCATTTTTGAACCCAATAATGTTTCAGAAATCGATGCTCTCATAAAGAAATATATCATTTTGTTTTGTGAATTTGGTAAATAAGGGTGTTTAGTTCCGTAATCTGATTGCTTTTTATTTCTTTCTATAGGATTACAAACTAAGAGTTCTGAAGACATTTTTCACATCATTTGTAGTTTATCATTTTTTTGTTTCCTTATAGTTTGTTTCTTTCGTATTTTATTTTTCTATTACCTATGTTTTTTAAAATATTATAATAATTATTATTATATCAAAATAATAATTTTATCGCCTAGGTTTTGTTTTATCTTAAATTCATAATAAATCTATATAATTCTTCGCATACTCTTATTTTATTTTTTCCATAAATTATACTTCATTTACACCTAATCAATCACACAAGCTTTTTCCGGAAAAAAAAAACAAATAAGCTTACAATATATATACCTACACAATTTTGACAGCTATATATATATCATTATATCTGATATTTTTCGACTAAAACTTTTTGCTTTATAATATATTTATGTTAAAAGTAATAATCTCTTTTACCTTAAATTCATGATAAATTTATATAAGTCATTGCATACTCTTATTTTACTTTATTTTCCATAAATTATACTTCATTTACACCTAACCAATCACATAAGCTTTCTTTTTTAAAAACAACAACTAAGCTTACAATATATATACCTACACAATTTCGACAGCTATATATCATTATATCTAATATTTGTGACTAAAACTTTTTATTTTATAATATATTGGGGTTAAAGTTAATAATATATTTTAGTCATTCACTCCGCGCATGGTCTGAATATTTTTTTTATATTACAATAACATTGTCATTAAGTGTGTCGCTTATGGCACACTTGCTCATGTATTCAATGATTTATGGAATTCTACAGATGCAGACTTTGTATTCTGTGTTTTATAGTTTTGGAAATTTAATTGAAGAGTAGATAATATATTGTAATTTTTTAGGAGCGTATATATATTTTAGATGGTATTATCTGTTATTTTTGGTAATATTATTTTATATTCTAGAAAAATTCGATTGAAGAATGTTACTAACGTTGATGGTTTTTCCAAAATTGTCTTTGATCCCAATGATATTCCAGAAATCGATGCTTTCAGAATGAGGTAATACATTTATTTCACAGATTCAGTTAAATAATGTGTTTACTTCCGCCACTTTGTCACTTTTTATGATCGTAATAGGATTGCAAATGGAAAGTTCTGAAGTCACAATTCATCACAGATGTTTTCTCGATTTTAATTTATTTTGTTTGAGAATTTTTATCCTGAAAGATTTTATTATTCGATTGCTTATGTTTTTTTATCTTTACTTCATAATTGATTTTATATTAGTTTTTGATTTTAATTAGGGCTCTTATTGTCTCTCTTCCATTACCTATAGGATAATTAAAGTAAAATATAAACAACTTTAAAAAAGAAATCAGGATTAATTTCTTAGTGAAATACGCAGTTTTGTCTGAACTTTAATTTTAAAACATGTATCCTTTTATCTATGTAATATACTTTTATAATAACTATTAATTTATAATAATAATTTTTTAAAATCTATTCACTCCGTGCAGGATGCGGATTATCACCTAGTTATCTTTCTATTTAATTTTCACTTTCTTTATTTGACACAAAATATCGGTGGCATATTAGATTGTTAACATAAACACAAAAATAACTTAATATTATACAATTAACTGTTACAAATGCATCATTTACTATAAGCCAAAAATTTAAAAGTAAAATGAATACCCGTCTGGTCGGATAGGTAAATATCTATTTATCATTTAGGGCCTGACTGGTGTAACCGCAGCGGTTGCAGTTGCGGTTGTGGGAGTTTGCGGGTGCGGGTGGTTGCGGTTTTAAGCGTTTTTTAGAGATTTGTACGATTGGTATAACTGTTAGAAATTGTTGCGTTTGCGGGACTTTTATGACTGGTAAACTACCAAACGCAACATCTGTTAAATAATAAATTAACAATATTTACATTTTATGTAATTATAAAAATATTAAAAAATCATAATAATATGATAAATATAAAAATTATATTTATAGAATCATATTCTTAAATTTTAAAAATTTATAGAAAATATTTTGGTTTTAAATTTTTATAATATAAATTGAAATATAATATGAATACATTTTACAATTTCTATTATTTCAATTTAAAATTTTTATTCGATATTTTTAATATTATTTTTATTTATTCTATTTTTTTTAAGAAAAATTACCCTCCCGCAACCGCCCGCAACCGCAAACGCTAGCTGGAACCAGCTTTTGATTTTAAGAGGTTCGGAGCGGTTTGAAGCGATTTGTAGCGTTTTCTGTGATTGTTTCGAAACGCTAACAATCGCTATGAACCGCAAAAGCTGCGTTTGCGGGTGGTAGCGGGAAAACCAGTCAGCCTCTTAATATGTTATTTTAATGTGCAGAAACTATTACCGTTGCACCACAGTGGGTTGTGGGGTGAAGAAGAGAGTGGAGAGATCCTCCGATGATCCTTCCATCGTCATGACAACTTACGACGGTCAACGCACTCATCCTTTCCCCATGACGCCACGTGGACATATCGGAATGCTTACGTCACCAATTCTCGACCATGGTGCAATCACTGCGTCATCATCATCATCATTCTCTATCCCTCAGCCACGCTACTTGCTATCTCAGCATCATCAACCTTACAGCAGCATGTATAACAACAACTCTCTAAGCATGATCAATAGAAGCTCCTCCTCTGATGGCACTTTCGTAAGTCCAGGGTCATCATCATTTCATGGATTTGGTTATGTCATGTCACAAGCTTCTACGTCAACTACTTCTGCCACTAGAGATCATGGATTACTTCAAGATATTCTTCCTTCGCAGATCAGATCGGATACTATGAACACTCGAACCAGTGAAGAGGACAAGAAATGAACAACTATTTCCCCCGGGGTACTTTTTTTCTGGCCGCGACCGGTTGATTTATGAGGAGTTTTTGACCGGTTTAGATATTTAAGCCGATATTGCTAGCTGGTTTTCTAATGTTTTTTTTTCATCAATATTTAGCATCTTTTTTTTTCGGAATCACGATTAAACAAATAACTGATGCTAACTAGGAAGTAGGAACATAGGTTTGTAGCATATGTGATATAGATGTAACTTCATTTTTGATTCTGAGTATTAACAAAGTGTTTCATTTTCTTCCTGGAATATGATAGGATGCATACTGCGCATGCATTTGGAGTTTTGTTAAATTATATGTAGACTTTTCATATCATTTAATTTGCAATCCTGCTATCAAATAGGCCGGCTCTCATTTTACAATTTATTCATATCTTACTAAATTCATTCATATCATGCATTCTTGTAGTTTAATACATAACATATATACATTCATTCAATATCTAACTTCAATTTAGTTCCAAGACGTAAAATTAATTAGTGGACATACATTTATTATATGACCTCGTGTCTTTACTAGATTATCATTGGCTAGATGATATATAAAACAAATACTTAACTGAATGTATATATGCTCGATTTTCAAGTTTCGTAACTATGATACTATCCCTTCATACTTATTCACACCCATGTACACGCATCCTTTATTCCAAACTAACATCTTTTTTTTGTAACACAACTTTTCAAATTAAAACAAACATCTATGATTTCAAAAATGGTGACATATAATAGCTTATGTTACTCGTCAATCATCACATATAATATTCAAAAGGACTTTTAGGATTAATAAATAAGCACGCAGATTGTGACATGCATACTTGACCCACCATTGATTTTATTTTTAGATATGGGCATATATATGGACCATATTTTAACATACACAACATCATTTATTATATAGCATAAGAAAAAAAATTGAATTGTTATGGTATGGAATTACGGTAATGTCATATTTTAATATATCGTTTTATGTAAGTCAGCCTTTGACATTAATTAACAAAAACGAAACTAAAGCAACACACACACTGGTGTAGATATATGTCCATCATACAGTTGATGCATCGAGCTATATATGCGTGCACATATGCTTTACGACTTTTTCAGTAAGCCGATAGCTACGCAACTGATGTATGGCTGAAATTAAATATAAAAGTAAATGCAAAAAGCATAGTTAATGTCCATAATGGATTGTTTTAATCACTAAAACAAATAGAAACAAATAGAAATTAAATATAAAAGTAAATGCAAAAAGCATACCTTTCTCGGCCTTTTGGCTAAGATCAAGTGTAGTATCTGTTCTTATCAGTTTAATATTTGATATGTAGGCCATCGGCCTGCTCGATATTAATTGTATTTTTTAAGGGAGAAAGCCCATAAAGATAGCTTGCTATCTGGACTTTCATGAGTCGCCCATGTGTTGCACTATTGCACGGGCCGGCTCAACCCACCTTTTTAAAAAAAAAAAAAAAAAAAACAAATAGAAACAAGAGGAGTTCTAACAGGCTACTCAACAACTCTACTCCATCACCAACTAAGTAGCAAAACAAAGCATGCTTTTTATATTATGGAGAGTTAATATACTAATAAATGCCTTTCTTTAATCACACCATCCCGTTCGTAAAGTTGCACGCATGTACATATAACATGTATACGTATATAGAGGACGTATATTAGTATTATTTTTTACTGCATGACGCCGGTTATGTTAGGATCTTAATTAACTGTTTACTGTAAAATAAGCTGAACGAGTTTGATGGTAAATTAATTAAAATTGCACTGTATGATAGTTTGTAATTGTATTCTGTTATCATTGAGTATGGCCAAATAGCCTGTATATATACATCCGAGATAATCCTAATCTTCTACGAAGTCTAAGTAATTACATCATTATCCCAATAATATTAGGACTTATCTAATATACATAGTAGTTATCATATTACTCCCCCTCAAGTTGGAAGTGTAAGGTTGCGCACACCCAACTTGGACAAAAGATCTTCAAAGAGAGGACGAGGAAGTGACTTAGTTAACATGTCCGCAAGCTGATTCGTAGAAGTAACATGTTCAAGAGTGATGAGCTTTGCCTTAACTGCATCGCGAACATGATGACAATCTCTTTCGATATGCTTAGTGCGCTCATGGAAGACAGGATTAGTTGCAATATAGATAGCAGACTTGCTGTCACAGTAGAGATGCATGGGCAAAGGATGTGAGAGAGTAAATGAGTCATAGAGCTCCTTCAGCCATTTGAGTTCCTTAAGTGTGACTGACATTGCGCGATACTCAGCCTCAGCAGACGACAAAGACACAGTATCTTGCTTCTTAGCTCGCCAAATGACCGGAGAGTCACCAATAAAGATTATATACGCACTGAGCGAGCGTCGAGAGAGTGGACAAGAAGACCAATCAGAGTCACAATAAGCACTTATCTGCAGAGAGTCATTTGCCTTGAGAAAAATTCCTTGCCCCGGTGATCCTTTGAGATACCGAACTACTCGTAAAGCAGCCTCCCAATGAGGTAGGAGCGGCGCTTGCATGAAAGTAGAAAGAATGTGTACAACATATCCAAGATCAGGTCGTGTAGTGGTCAAGTAGATCAGACGTCCCACAAGCCGTCGATACTGCTGTGCATTAGCAGGTGGTCCATCAGCTTCAAGTAGTTTATGATTAAGTTCCAACGGAACATAACACGGTTTGGCTCCTAACAAACCTGTTTCAGCAATAATGTCCAAAGCATACTTGCGCTGAGACAAATAAAAACCAGTGTCATTCCTGGCCACCTCTATTCCCAAAAAATATTTTAACTTGCCAAGGTCCTTCATCCGAAAACACCTGCTGAGGTAGTCCTTAAACTCCTGTAGCACTGTTGCATCATTGCAGGCTATAATGAAGTCATCAACGTAGACTAAGATGTGGAGACAGATGGAGCCTCGGATTTTGGAGAAGAGCGAGTGATCGGCATAATCATGAGAGAATCCAAACTGTGTGAGAGCAGAAGTAAGCTTAGCGTACCAGCACCGCGGAGCTTGACGCAAGCCGTACAAGGACTTCTTTAAGCGACATACTTTAGTAGGATCGGAGCAAGTGTACCCTTGAGGAAGCTTCATATAAATTTCTTCTTCAAGGTCTCCGTGTAAGAATGCATTTTGTACATCCATCTGATGAACAAGCCAACCTTTCGCAGCAGCAAGTTTGAGAATAATACGGACCGTAGATAGCTTAGCGACAGGCGCAAATGTTTCGGTGAAGTCTTCACCTTCTTTCTGGTTATTGCCCAGAACAACAAGACGCGCCTTACGTCGCTCAATTTTGCCATTAGCGAGATACTTGTTGGAGTAAAGCCACATGTTCCCGAGTGCTTTTCTTCCTGGAGGCAGAGTTGTGATATCCCATGTATTAGTTTCTTCAAAAGCATCAACTTCCTTACCCATCGCATCATTCCAGACTTTAAGTTTAACAGCTTCTTTGAAAGATCGAGGAACCTCATCATTGATGATAGCTGCGAGATATGCTCTGTGGGATTCTGAAAACACGTGGTTAGATACATAACTGGAGATGGGGTAAGGAGTGTTACCTGAGACCGTTTGTAGAGGACCATGATCAGGTAAGGAGAGATCGTGAGAGGGTTTATTATTCATGAGAACAGAGTGAGTCACATAGTCCTTGAGAAGTACAGAAGGCGTCTTATGACGCAACCCGCGACCAAGAATCTCAGGTAAACCCGGAGTAACAGGAGACGATGGATCAGTAAGTTCCAAAGGTACAGAAGACGAAGATGGAGGCGAAGTTGGTTCAGAAGATGGAGGCTCCTCAGAACTAGTAGGAGCTGTACTTTCAGGTAAGGACGACGGAATAGGAGAGATAGCAGGCTGCTCAGGTGATCCAGAAGGAGGTGGAATAGGAGTAGGTATTGATACAGAGGACGGCAAGGCAGTCTGATCAGTAGAAGAAACAGGTTGGTTGAGTGAGGAACTCCCCCTTGATGAAGGAGCCGGTAACAACCAATCCTCGATAGAAGCATCATAGTAGTTAGTAGGAGGAAGAACAGACTCATCTGAGTCAACACCAGGGAACTTTGATTCTGAAAACACAACATCCCTGCTAGAGAAAAATTCCTTTGTAGTGAGATCATAAAGTTTCCAAGCTTTCTTGCCGTAGGGGTAACCAACAAAAATGCATTTACGACTCCGATCACTGAACTTGTCTTTATCTCTGGGCCGATGATGCGCATAGCAGAGGCAACCGAAGACTCTTAGTTGATCATAGTCGGGCTTTTTATTGAAGAGAAGCTCATATGGCGATTTGCCATCTAGTAGTTGAGACGGTGTGTGATTGATCAAGTGTGCAGCAGTGAGTATACTTTCACCCCAAAACGAGGGAGGAAGACGAGCTTGAAACAGGCACGCACGAGCAATGTTAAGTATGTGACGATGCTTCCGTTCAACACGTCCATTCTGTTGTGGTGTGTCCACGCAGGAAGTCTGATGCTCAATGCCATGTTCCTTGAAGTATTTCCGAAGAACCAAGAACTCTGTGCCATTATCGGATCGTACCTTTTGCACCTTTTTACCAAATTGTCGTTCACAGAGTGAAAAGAATTGTTTCAAGAGTTCTGCAACCTCCGACTTTTCCAACATCAAATATATCCATACGGCTCTAGAGTAGTCATCAACAATTGTTAGAAAATATTTAGCTCCACAGGAAGAAGAAGTACGGTAAGGACCCCATACATCGCAATGTATCAAAGAGAAAGGTGAAGAAGCTTTATTAGAACTATTGTTAAAAACACAACGGGTTTGTTTGGCCCGAAAACAAATCTCACAAGATGCTGCTTGCTCAGGATCAAAACTAAGGTTATCTAAAAGCGGTAAAGAAGATAAAACTCTAAAGGAGGGATGTCCTAGTCGCCGATGCCATAGTTCTGAGGTAGAAGCATTCCTAGACGCAGCACGATGAACACTAGCAGCTCTGACTCCCGTGAAATAATAAACCCCCTCTCGTTCTTCACCCGTTCCAATCAGGGTCTTCGTAAAACGGTCCTGCAACACACACAAAGTATCAGTAAAGATGGCTATGCACCCTGTTTGTTTAAGTAGGCAAGAAACTGAGATCAAAGTGCAGTTAAAATCAGGGACATAAAGCACATCAGTCAAGTAATAGTTTTGACTAAGAATAATAGTGCCCTTTTTCTGTGCTTTCGAGTAACGTCCATCAGGGAACTTGATTGACGAAGGGAGAATGTCAACGACATTGGTTAGTAGAGACAGGTTTCCTGTCATATGATGTGAGGCGCCTGTATCAATAATCACATCATTAAATATAGTTTTACCAGCCAACTTTTCAGTCGAGATGTTAGACTGTTGTTGAGTAGATTGAAGCAGTTGAATAATCTGAGCAATCTGGTCGTTGCTTATAGGCGCCGAGGATGTTGTATTGTTTGTAGTAGCTCGTGTAGAATTACTGCGACCACGACCCCGACTTCCAGCAGAGAGACGACCACCACGTCCTCGATGTCCTGATCCAGAAGAGTTGGTTGATCTTTGTTGCTCATACCACCACTCCGGATACCCATGTAGCAAGAAACATTCTGATTTGTCATGTCCTTTTCTAGAACAATGAGTACAAAATCTATTTGGATCACGAGAACGTGTAGAAATTGTTGCAGCAGCCTGACTCGTTTCATGGGTAGATGTTTCAGCTTGAGCAGAGAACCCCACGGCCTCTGTTTTAAGCTCTGCAGTCCGAGCTGTATTGTTGTGTTGTTCCTCTCGAACCACACGTGAGTATACATTATTCAAGTCTGGAAGGGGATCTTCGTCAATGATCTGAGAACGTATGGTGCGGAAGCGAGACTCGTCTAGTCCAAAGAGAAACTTGTGCACACGAATCTCCTCTCGTTCTTTCTCTATCTCGGTCGAAGCTTCACATGTGCAGGAAGGAGTAGTTTTGAGATTGTCAAGTTCTTCCCATAGTTTTGTAAGCCTTCCATAATAATCAATGACACTTTGTCCGTTTTGTTGACAAGATCCAATAGCATCGCGTAGTTGATGGATCCTAACACCATTACGAACAGAGAAGCGTCGCTGAAGAGTTTCCCAAAGCTTATGAGCATCGGGTACAAAGGTGACAGTAGAACGTATCTTAGGATCAATAGATGTCCTTATCCAACCCACAAGCATGGAGTTCGTAGCAAGCCATCTAGAAAGATCAGGTTCTGTTTCTGGCTTTGGTAAAGAACCATTAAGAAACCCGAGCTTCCGTTTGGCTTGGATAGAGTTGGACAGCTCTGTAGCCCACTCGGAGTAGTTATCACCACGAAGCAGAACGGAGGTGATGAGAGCGCCAGGATTATCTGACGGATGGAGGTAGTACGGAGATAAGTCGACGCTAGTAACAGCCGGAGTAGTAGTAGAAGTTATTGCAGAAGTAGTTTCTGCCATGCTTTCTATGAAGAAGCACGATAGAGAGAGAAGAAGAAAAAAAACTAGGTCAAAGAATCTTAGGCTCTGATACCATATGATAGTTTGTAATTGTATTCTGTTATCATTGAGTATGGCCAAATAGCCTGTATATATACATCCGAGATAATCCTAATCTTCTACGAAGTCTAAGTAATTACATCATTATCCCAATAATATTAGGACTTATCTAATATACATAGTAGTTATCATATTACACTGTCATAAGAACTAGTTACTAGTATTAGATTTAAGCTAACCATTTCAAACATTTCATCAAGTGATCGTAATGAGTTTAAGAGAAAAGTAGACGTATTGTATATTGTATAAAATAGTACAGTATATTATTTCATTTTAAGCTGCAGGAAAAAGAGAGGGATATACGTGGCAAATGAGATGTGAAAATTTGACGGTTCGTATAACATCATGACCAAATGTTAATTTAAATTGCATCATGCAAATGTAATTCAGCTAATCACATACATGTTTTAATTTCTAACGAAGAATTTCCTGTAGTTTCACTTTTAACTCAATTCTGTAAATAATAGTCTTTTGTATATACAGAAAACGTACGGGTGAATTGTATATACGTATGTATATTGTGTATGCAAATACGAATTCGTGAATTCGTGGTGTACAAGGAAGAAATAGAAGTGGGTTTGGCCACAATCATTTAGCTATCATATAAACATCGTTAAGATTCTAATTATTATGTATGATTCGTTTAATAAATGTTACTCATTGCAACCAAAATTTGGTTGTTTTATATATAAATATCAAGTATCATGTAATGAATCTATTTAGATGATATAGTGGTTGATTTCGTGAAATCGATGAATAGATTGATAAGTTTATTGCCATACATGATGTAGTAGAGTAATGAAGTACTAAAAACCACAGAAAAAATGTGCACCGTTCTGCCCAAAAAAGAAAAATGTGTACCGTTTTCTTTTTCTTTTCTTATTTCCCAACCACCAAGTCATGCTCAGTCAACATTTTAAATTATACATGTGGTGGTTTCTGCTGGGCTTATTATATTACTTTTAGATATGGGCTGCTTTGTACTCTGGATCCGGCTCATATAGGTGGGGTTGCCGCAAAAATAGATGTAATTCTGTTAAAATAACTATAGATATATAATTTTCCAAAGAACCCCTAATAAAGTCAATAGCTCGGTTGGTTATTATACATTCTTCTGCCGCTGTCTGTCTCGTCTCTGCTTCGAATCTCTAGACGGTGCATAATTTTTGCAGTATTCTCTGCAAACCTTCCGTCACAGCTCCCCGGTAATATCCCTCTTACTTTCTCATGCAGATCCGCTTTCTCTTAGTTAGTGATGTGATAAAGTTTGAATCTTTCTCGAGCTCACGAGATTCTTGTGATCCACGTTTTAGGGCTTGGGTGAAATCTTGTTTCTTGACTTTGCATTGTTGCCAGGAAGAAGGAAAGAGATGGACTTTGATGACGAAGAAAAACCATTGATTTATTTCTCCTTTCTCTGACCAAATGCAAACTGTATTATATATAGCATAAGTTTTGATAAATATTTACTTACAAATTACAATATAAGAAAAAAATCGAATTTTTATGGTATGGAATTATAGTAATGTCATATTTTAATATATCCGTTTTATGTAAGTCAGCCTTTGACATTAATCAGCAAACACCAACCTAAGCCCCCACACACACCGGTCTATCATAAAGTTGATACATGGAGCTATATATGCGTGCACTTAGGTCTTTTTCAGGAAGCCGATAGCTACGCAAGTGATGTATGGCTGATATTAAATATAAAAGTAAATGCAAAAAGCATAGAGTTAGTAATGTCCATAATGGACTGTCTTTTAATCTCTTGGGAATGGCTCAAAAGCTAGCTTCTGGTATGACAGTTGGTGCGCTCTTGGTCCCTTAATCAAGCATTTTAACTAATCTAGACTTAGAGTTTATAGTTAATGGGTAGATTTTAGGATGAGATTTCAAATTTCAAAAAGTAAAAAATGGATATTAAATTTTTAAAATGAAAAGAAATTATTTTGGTCATTTTTTTTTTTAGGATTATTTTTATGATATTTTTTTTTAAAAAGATATATGAGAGAATTGCCCTTATAATAATGTTATAATTACACATAATAATTTGCATGAAATTACAAATGGGTTTTGTTAATTTTGACCTAGTATAAATGAAAAGGGCCACTTGAGTTGTTAAAACTAATTGTATAAACCGGAGATATTGTGTTGTGTAATAATCATGGATTGAAAATCCAAAACTATGCGTATGAGTTTTTACGGGTTTAACATTCAAAACCAATTGTATTTATCTAAAAGATCGTGACATATCAAGGCCTAAGGCCCAAAATTTGATCATCTCCCGACAAAACAGCGAAACACTTATAGTATACACGCATATAAGCAGCAGTTATTTAGATTATAGGTTGCAGTTATATATACACACGCATATAAACATTTATTTTTAGGTTTCTTGTTTTTTTTAAATGGATATAACCTTGTATCGATTGGTCATACGGCAGAATTAATATAATAGATATTACTAGTCAATCATCACATATAATATTCAAAATGACTTTTAGGATTGATAAATAAGCACGCAGATTGTGACATGCATACTTGACCCACCATTGATTTTATTGTTAGATATGGGCATATATATGGATCATATTTTAACATACACAACATCATTTATTATATAGCATAAGAAAAAAAAATTGAATTGTTATGGTATGGAATTACAGTAATGTCATATTTAATATATCGTTTTATGTAAGGCAGCCTTTGACATTAATTAACAAACACGAACCTAAAGCAACACACACACTGGTGTAGATATATGTCCATCATAAAGTTGATGCATCGAGCTATATATGCGTGCACATATGCTTTACGACTTTTTCAGTAAGCCGATAGCTACGCAACTGATGTATGGCTGAAATGAAATATAAAAGTAAATGCAAAAAGCATAGTTAATGTCCATAATGGATTGTTTTAATCACTAAAACAAATAGAAACAAGAGGAGTTCTAACAGGCTACTCAACAACTCTACTCCATCACCAACTAAGTAGCAAAACAAAGCATCTATCTTATTAAAGCTGAAGTACGATTTCGGTGTGTTTGGATATTTGGATAAGAATATTAAAAAAATTTAGTGTGTTTGGAAATATGGATTGTAGTTTTTTTAAAAAAATTAATTTTGTTTGGAAACAAAATAGTAGTATTAAACAGAAAAAGTAATGGGCTTAAGTTATTAAGTCCATTATAAAAGAATGTTATCAATATATATAAGAAAAATACAATACAAAGCCCAATTTGAAATAACAACTCAAATTATGGTTTTTATATTTCATATTAAATTTTTAAAATATAATATATATAA
Organism: Raphanus sativus; assembly: GCF_000801105.2. Classification (NCBI taxonomy): domain Eukaryota; kingdom Viridiplantae; phylum Streptophyta; class Magnoliopsida; order Brassicales; family Brassicaceae; genus Raphanus; species Raphanus sativus. The sequence continues at coordinate 16,062,744 of NC_079516.1, forward strand.
TTATTTATATGATGATACATATTAAATATTATTAATTATATGATTACTTATATGATGGTACATATAAAATACGATTAATTATATGATGAAATTATACGATATATAATAATGACTAAGGATGGATTTTCAGACATCCATACGGGTTTGGTTCTTATCGGTTGCGTTTTGGATTTTCAAGGTCAAAGATTTAAGTCCTATTAGGATGTTTCTAAATTTTTGTTTGAGTTTCATTCGGATCTTTGCGGGTTTGGTTTGGGTTTGGATAACCTATTTAAATAACATATATCAAAATACCTAAGTTTAACATATCAATTGGTTTGATTTAAAATTTTGGATACGAAATCAATAATTATTTCAAGTATTTTTGGTGATTTGAGTATACTTTAACTATTTCAGATATTTGTTTTTGACTATCTATATATATTTTCAAGTATTTTAAACCAATTAAAAAGTATAATTCTTGATGTTTTATATACGTTAAATATAAAATAATTAATATATAAGTATATAAATCTATTTTTAGATAAATTCAGGTACACAAATACTTCGGTTCCGATCCGATTCGGTTCTCTAACTAACAAAATTTTGAATAATTCAAAATATTTAATCAATTTATGTTCAGGTTTGGTACTATATTTACGGATTGGTATCAGTTCTGTTCCTCATATTCATTTTGCCAAACCATAATAATCATATGAAAAACAAATATCATCATTTTTTTTAAATATACATTCGCAGAGGTGCAGAGATCAAAGTCTATAATCATTTATTTTAACAACAAGCCAAATAAATATGTTGATTGAAGAGCGAATAAAACAAAACTAGATAAATACATAGTTTACCAGAGACACTCTATGTGTCGAATTTATTATAAATAAAATTTTATTAAAATAAATAAATTCAATAATTACAAACAAATAATATACTTCATAAAAGTGAAAACTAATACCCGTACTTTCGAAGCGCGGATCAAAATCTAGTGCTTTTTATATTATGGAGAGTTAATATACTAATAAATGCCTTTCTTTAATCACACCATCCCGTTCGTAAAGTTGCACGCATGTACATGTAACATGTATACGTATATAGAGGACGTATATTAGTATTATTTTTTACTGCATGACGCCGGTTATGTTAGGATCTTAATTAACTGTTTACTGTAAAATAAGCTGAACGAGTTTGATGGTAAACTAATTAAAATTGCACTGTCATAAGAACTAGTTACTAGTATTAGATTTAAGCTAACCATTTCAAACATTTCATCAAGTGATCGTAACGAGTTTAAGAAAAAAGTAGACGTATTGTATATTGTATAAGAATAAAACAGATTGAATTTAAACTTGAGAGATAGTAGGTGGATGTCGTTGAGCAGAGTTAATATCTCCAAATTTCGCCTTTTCGAATTCACCAAATCAATGAGGATTTGAGAATCCGAGAAGATCGTAAGAGACACTAGTCCGTTGTGGAGGAGAGAGATCATGGCGTTTCTCATTGCCAAAGTTTCCGCAATCAAGGGCGAAACTACAAATCTTGAGGTCGCTGAGTGAGGTGTTGTTGTTCCAGCATCATCTATTATCCAAACCAGACCTGCACACATCGTCGATTGATTCCAAGCGGCATCAATAAATTATTATGTATGATTCGTTAATAAATGTTACTTATTGCAACCAAAATTTGGTTGTTTTATATAAAATATATCAAGTATCATGTAAGAATCTACTTAGGAGATATAGTGGTTAATTTCGTCAAATCGATGAATAAATTGATAAGTTTATTGCCATACATGTAGTAGACTAATGAAGTACTAAAAATCACAGATAAAATGTGTACCGTTTTCTTTTCTTTTCTTATTTCCCAACCACCAAGTCATGCTCAGTCAACATTTTAAATTTTACATGTGGTGGTTTCTGTTCGGCTTATTATATTACTTTTAGATATGGGCTACTTTGTACTCTGGATCCGGCTCATATAGGTGGGGTTGCCGCAAAAATAGATGTGATTCTGTTAAAAGGACTATATATATAATTTTCCAAGGAACCCTAATAAAGTTAATAGCTCGGTTGGTTGTATATTCTTCTGCCGCTGTCTGTCTCGTCTCGGGTTCGAATCCACTAAACGGTGCATAATTTTTGTACTAGTCTCTGCAAACCCGTTCCGTCACAGCTCCCCGGTAATATCCCTCTTACTTTCTCATGCAGATCCGCTTTCTCTTAGTTAGTGATGTGATAAAGTTTGAATCTTTCTCGAGCTCACGAGATTCTTTGTGATCCACGTTTTAGGGCTTGGGTGAAATCTTGTTTCTTGACTTTGCATTGTTGCCAGGAAGAAGGAAAGAGATGGACTTTGATGACGAAGAAAAACAAAAAGATGTCTCAAAGACCCGTAGGTTTGCACCTGGTCGTGCCCGGAAGCCCAAACCTGACCCCAACTCCAGTGCATCCCTCACAAACCGATGCTCCTTCCGAGTCTGTCAGCAAGAAGAAGAAGACGTTGATGGAGGAGGAAGAAGAAGAAGAAGACGTTGTTGTTCGTGAAATTGACGTGTTCTACAATCCATCTATTGGTGCTAACACTGAGGTTAGCTAGAGATTATTTTATTATTATTATTATTATTATTATTATTATTATTATTATTATTATATTATTATTATTATTATTATTATTATTATTATTACCTTCACCTATTAATACTAGATTATGATTTTTGCTAATCGTTTTAAGTGTTTTGATTTCTCAATGATGTCTCAGCTTTATGTTCTACAATACCCTCTAAGACCGTCTTGGCGTGCATATGAAATGGATGAACGTTGCCAAGAAGTGAGTGTTGTTCCCTTTGTTTTTGTTTTGCATTTTCTTGTGTTCTAATTATCATTTGTTTATTTGTGTCTTTTAAGGTTAGAGTGAACCCTTCTACCTCCGAGGTGGAAATTGATTTGTCTATGGATGTTCACTCCACTAACTATGACTCAAAGTCTGCAAGTGAATTACATATAACTAAGCAGGTCAGATTCTAGTTCCAATCTTGATCCTTTTCAATAGCAACTTTCATTCATTCTTTCTTCTTGTATTTGGTATAGACCTTGACAACAACATGGAAACCGCCTCCTAAGTTGGACTATGCTATTGGAGTTCTTTCAGGTGATAAGGTATTGATTGTCTTTCCCTCTTTTCAATAACATTGTACTGTCTAGCGTGGATGATATCTTATAAGACTGGACTTGTTGTCTTGCAGTTACACTTGAATCCTGTTCATGCTGTTCCTCAGCTCCGACCGTCTATGAAGTATCTTTCATCAAAAAGAAAACAAGCAGAAGCTCCTGAAGAATCTGCCAGAACATCAAAAAAGCAGGTAGGGGGTCATGCTCTAACATTGTCCCTCTAGAGTTTAGCCTTCTTACTTTCTCTTTGTCAAAGATTGGACTGATGAGTAGTTTTGGCTACTTATGCCACGTTTATATGATTTTCATCTCATTTCATTCATGACAGAACAAGGTAGTACAAGCTTCTAAGGATCAGAAACCATTATTACATGAAGAAGTAAAGACAAATTTGGTTTATTTTGGTTTATTTGATTTGTTGTTAGATATATGGATTTGTAAATTTAATACTTACATCTTTCTTTTATTCCTTTTAGAATTGGGTTTCACTCAAATATCATGGACTTGAATCAGATTCTCACTCTAGATACCTTACCAATATGATGGCCAGTGAGAACTCTACAATAGACTTCAACATGAGCCGGTATATGATGTCCTTCCTTTTCACTGTTTGAGATAATCTGTGTGTGTTTCCTGCTTATCTTTATATCTTCTTTGTATCTCATTGAAGGGAAGCTTATATCAACTCATTGTGCCGTGGGGAAAGCAGCAGAAACTCGAAAAGGTTTCACTTTAACCTCTCTTTCATCAGTTTTCTATATGTTTTAATTAAGTCTCTGACTCTCTCAGGTGTTTTGTGCAGGTGATGCAACTCTTTAAGAATGGGTTTGTTTTAGTGACTTCAAAAGTTTTGAAATTATATGCTGAGAGATTTATTTTGTTATCCATTAGGACCGTTATGACTCAGTAACATTTGAGGCAACTCTAGTGAACTTGCGTTGTCCTACTTTTAGAAAGAGAAATTTGAATAATTGAACTACTCAAATCCAAAGATTACACAATTGCAGCAGAGACCAAACTCATAAGTTACATCACAAACATGGGCCTGAGAATTTGTTTATTAGACCAACTCTAACATTCCCAACGCAAAAGGAAAACTCCATCAAAACAAAAAGGAAACAACTCATTAGTTTCCTTTTCTGATCATCGTCGGTCAAAGATATTGCTTAATTTAATAGAGTTTAGGAAAGTGTATGACGTTATTGTATAGAGGAAAAGGAATATGTGATCTGTTGTGTACAGCCGTCGATTAGGTTAGAAGAAGAATAGAGAAGAAAACATATTGAGGCAAATACCCGTTTAGGGTTTCTTATTAATGATGTGATAATAATTACAAATCCTTAGACCCATATTTATACAGTCTCAAAAAACCCATATTTCCGACCCACGAGTGCTGGGCATTTTACTGGTACAATAGAGATTTAAGACACACAGATGCAACAAACACCACCTTGACGAAAAATCTCTACAAAACTCCTTATCCCGTCTATCTTCTGGGGGAACCTCCATTGCTTCTTAGCATTGGCAAACACGGAGCAGATTCAAGCAATGCTTGAACTTCTCCGTTGTAACAGGCTTGGTCAACATGTCAGCTGGATTCTCCGACGTATGCACCTTCTCCAATAAGACTTCTCCAGAAGCTGCTAACTCCCTTATCTTGTGAAACCTTATACGTATGTGCTTCGTCCTTCCATGATACACTTGATTCTTAGCCAAGCATAACGCGCTTTGACTATCACAGTGTAGCTGAACACCTTCTTGATCAACACCCAACTCGGATACAAGTCCTTGTACCCATACTGCTTCCTTAGCTGCTTCTCCAAGTGCCATGTATTCAGCTTCAGTGGTTGACATCGCTACAATACCTTGTTGTACCGATCTCCAGCAAATAGGTGCTCCTGCAAGAGTAAATACATACCCCGTAGTTGACCTGCTATTATCAAGGTCTCCACCATAATCTGAATCCACGAACCCAATAACTGAATCCTGCACTTCTCCACCAAACATAAGCCCATAGTCACTTGTACCTCGCAAGTATCTTAGGATCCACTTCACAGCATCCCAATGTCTCCTCCCAGGATTCGACATGTACTTACTGACTTGACTAACTGCTTGTGCTAGATCCGGTCTTGTACACACCATTGCATACATCAAACAACCAACTGCGCTAGCATAAGGAACCTCCGCCATATCTTTGAGTTCTTCAGCAGACTTTGGACTTTGCTCTGCTGTAAGTATGAAGTGCTTCGCCAATGGTGTAGAGACTGGTTTTGAATTCGACATATCAAAACGTTCTAACACCTTCTCAATGTAGCTCTTCTGAGAAAGCCATAACCTCTTAGAGCTTCTATCCCTGCGAATCTCCATTCCAAGAATCTTCTTTGCAGCACCAAGATCCTTCATCTCAAACTCTCGTCCCAGTAACCCTTTCAAACGATTTATGTCATCCATATCGTTTGCAGCAATGAGCATATCATCAACATATAACAGCAGGAATATGGGAGAATGGTCAAGGGACTTGACATACACACAGCAATCGTACTCGCACCTTTGATAGCCTATTTTTATCATATATGAATCAAACCGTTTGTACCACTGCCTTGGAGCCTGCTTCAAACCGTATAAAGACTTCTTCAATCTACACACCAGATGCTCTTCTCCAGGCTTAACCAAACCTTCAGGTTGCTCCATATATATTTCCTCCTCCAACTCTCCATGAAGGAAGGCCGTTTTCACGTCCATCTGCTCAAGATGCAGATCCCAAACAGCTACCAAACCCAACACAGCTCGTATGGAAGTGTGTCGTACTACCGGCGAGAATATCTCGTCATAGTCTATTCCTTTCTTCTGCGAGTACCCTTTTGCCACTACTCTGGACTTGAACTTCTTAGGTTCTTTCACAGACATCCCTTCCTTCTTCTTGTAGATCCACTTGCAGCCAATTGCTCTCTTCCCTTCAGGTAACTCCACAAGATCCCAAGTCTCGTTCTTATCCAGACTTACTGCCTCTTCCGTCATAGAACCAATCCATTCATCCCTCTCATTGCTATTAATAGCTTCATGATAGGTGGTAGGATCATCCATCTCGACCATAAGAGCATAGTTGACCATGTCTTCAAACCCGAACCTGACTGGAGCCTTTATTGCACGTTTTGGTCTTCTAGAAACCAAACTCTCCTCTGTTTCACGTTGAACCTCTTTCTGTGTCACTTCCACAGACCGCTCATCACTAACTTCATCTGGTTTAGCTGCACCAGACTCCTCCTGAGTAACTTCAGAATCCGTGATAGTCTCAATGGTCACAGGCACTCGGTCTGATATCGCCTGCTGCACCATATACTGCTCGTCAAAGACCACATCTCGACTAAACACCCTTTTCCTTGCCTCAGGATCCCATAACTTGAATCCTTTAACACCTTTCTCAAAGCCTAGAAAAATGCACTTCTTGGATTTCGAATCCAGCTTTGATCTTTCATCTCCTGCAACTAGCATGTAAGCTGGACATCCAAATATCCTCAAGTTTGATAGATCAATATCTACCCCAGTCCACACCTCTTCTGCGACCTTTCCTTCTAAGGAACTTCTTGGCGATCTATTGATGAGATAGACTGCCATGTTTACTGCTTCCGCCCAGAACTGCTTTGCTAACCCTGCATTCAACCTCAAACACCTTGCTTTCTCTGCAATCGAACGGTTCATTCTTTCAACGACACCGTTTTGCTGAGGTGTTTTACGCACTGTAAAGTGCCTCTGAATGCCATGCTCCGCACAAAACTTCTGGAACTTCCCGTCAGTATACTCTGTGCCATTATCCGATCTCAAGTACTTCACCTTTCTCTCCGTCTGATTTTCTACTTCAGCTTTCCAAACCTTGAAGTTTTCGAACACCTCAGATTTCTGCTTCATGAAGTACACCCAAACCTTCTTAGAGAAGTCATCGATGAATAAAACGAAGTATCTTGATCCTCCCATAGATTGCACCCGAGTTGGCCCCACACATCAGAATGGACATAGTCAATAAGACCTTTTGTCGTGTGTTGGCCCGTCTTAAAAGATACCTTGGACTGTTTTCCCATCACACAGAACTTGCAAAACTCCATCTTGCAATCCTTCAACCCGTCCAGAAGACCCCTTCTCAAGAGCTCTTTCAAACCGTGTTCCCCAATGTGGCCCATACGCATATGCCACAAGGTTGTACACTCCGACTCAGAAACTGCAGCTGCAGCACCACCTACAACCACGTTCCCTATCAACCGATATACGCTTCCAGCTGTCATCTGTCCCTTCATCACCATCATAGAACCTTTGAAAACCTTCAATACTTCATCATCATCTGATTTGTACTTGAAGCCGTTTCTATGTAGCAACCCCAGAGATATCAGATTCTTCTTCATGACTGGTATGTGTCTGACATCAGTTAATGTCCTGATAGTCCCATCATACATCCGAAACTTGACTTGTCCAATGCCCACAACACCACACGCCTTGTCATCCGCAAGTCGAACAGAGCCCATGTTTCCAGCCTTGTACGTTTCAAACCACTCCTTGTTAGGGGTCATGTGGAATGAAGCGCCATGTATCCATTATCCAGGTATCCGAGTGATCACCTGACGTAACAGCAAGCATATCTGAATCAGCTGATCCTTCCGAGTCTTCCACCTTCTGAACCATGTTTGCAGAGTTCGACGTCTCCTTCGAATTCTGCCCTTTGTCCGGACAGTCTCTCCTATAGTGGCCAGGCTTGCCACACCTATAGCAGACTACTTTCTTCCCGAACTTTGACTTTGACCTTTTCTTGCTAGTATCATCCTGCTGCTTCCCCCGCTGCCTTCCTCTATCCTGACTGACATACAGCCCGTCACCTTGAGAGTTGTCACCCACGCCTGTATTCTGCCTTCTCTCATGGTGAGAGAGTAGTGCTGCAGAAACTGTCTCCAGCTTTATGGTCGTTTTATCGACTGTTAGAGCTGTTAACAACGTCTCATATTGAGGAGGCAGAGAACACAGCAAGATCATGGCTTGATCTTCGTCCTCAATCTTCACATCCACACGAACCAGATCCCCGATGATTTGATTGAAGTTGTTGACGTGTGCAACCAGATCCCCGCTCTCAGACATCTTCAAACCGAACAACCTCTGCTTGAGGTATAGTTTGCTAGATAACGATTTTGACATATACATCTTTTCCAACTTATCCCACATCTCCTTACAAGTTGTGAGGTCCATCACCTGATGTGTTATGTCATCCGACAAACAGAGTCGAATCGTTGAGACGGCCTTATCCTGCATCTCTTCCCAATCATCCTGATCCATCGCTTCCGGTTTCGTCTCCAACAGAGACTTCTTCATCCCTTGCTGCGTAAGCAAGTCCTTAACACGCCGTTGCCACAGACCGAAAATTTCTTCCCATCGAATCTTGGAACATCGAACTTAAGAGAACTTCCTCCGGTCATCCTTTAGGGTTCGCAACCTAAAGCTCTGATACCACTTGTTGTGAACAGCCGTCGTTTAGGTTAGAAGAAGAATAGAGAAGAAAACGTATTGAGGCAAATACCCGTTTAGGGTTCTTATTAATGATGTGATAATAATTTACAAACCCTTAGACCCATATTTATACAGCCTCAAAAAACCCGATTTCCTTTTCCCAATAGAAATAGTAAATTTCCTAAACCGAAAAGGCATACCGTACCGCGGGGGCTT
>NC_079516.1:16071701-16085546 GCF_000801105.2 Raphanus sativus
TCACGTTGAACCTCTTTCTGTGTCACTTCCACAGACCGCTCATCACTAACTTCATCTGGTTTAGCTGCACCAGACTCCTCCTGAGTAACTTCAGAATCCGTGATAGTCTCAATAGTCACAGGCACTCGGTCTGATATCGCCTGCTGCACCATATACTGCTCGTCAAAGACCACATCTCGACTAAACACCCTTTTCCTTGCCTCAGGATCCCATAACTTGAATCCTTTAACACCTTTCTCAAAGCCTAGAAAAATGCACTTCTTGGATTTCGAATCCAGCTTTGATCTTTCATCTCCTGCAATTAGCATGTAAGCTGGACATCCAAATATCCTCAAGTTTGATAGATCAATATCTACCCCAGTCCACACCTCTTCTGCGACCTTTCCTTCTAAGGAACTTCTTGGCTATCTATTGATGAGATAGACTGCCATGTTTACTGCTTCCGCCCAGAACTGCTTTGCTAACCCTGCATTCAACCTCAAACACCTTGCTTTCTCTGCAATCGAACGGTTCATTCTTTCAACGACACCGTTTTGCTGAGGTGTTTTACGCACTGTAAAGTGCCTCTGAATGCCATGCTCCGCACAAAACTTCTGGAACTTCCCGTCAGTATACTCTGTGCCATTATCCGATCTCAAGTACTTCACCTTTCTCTCCGTCTGATTTTCTACTTCAGCTTTCCAAACCTTGAAGTTTTCGAACACCTCAGATTTCTGCTTCATGAAGTACACCCAAACCTTCTTAGAGAAGTCATCGATGAATAAAACGAAGTATCTTGATCCTCCCATAGATTGCACCCGAGTTGGCCCCCACACATCAGAATGAACATAGTCAATAAGACCTTTTGTCGTGTGTTGGCCCGTCTTAAAAGATACCTTGGACTGTTTTCCCATCACACAGAACTTGCAAAACTCCATCTTGCAATCCTTCAACCCGTCCAGAAGACCCCTTCTCAAGAGCTCTTTCAAACCGTATTCCCCAATGTGGCCCATACGCATATGCCACAAGGTTGTACACTCCGACTCAGAAACTGCAGCTGCAGCACCACCTACAACCACGTTCCCTATCAACCGATATACGCTTCCAGCTGTCATCTGTCCCTTCATCACCATCATAGAACCTTTGAAAACCTTCAATACTTCATCATCATCTGATTTGTACTTGAAGCCGTTTCTATGTAGCAACCCCAGAGATATCAGATTCTTCTTCATGACTGGTATGTGTCTGACATCAGTTAATGTCCTGATAGTCCCATCATACATCCGAAACTTGACTTGTCCAATGCCCACAATACCACACGCCTTGTCATCCGCAAGTCGAACAAAGCCCATGTTTCCAGCCTTGTATGTTTCAAACCACTCCTTGTTAGGGGTCATGTGGAATGAAGCGCATGTATCCATTATCCAGGTATCCGAGTGATCACTTGACGTAACAGCAAGCATATCTGAATCAGCTGATCCTTCCGAGTCTTCCACCTTCTGAACCATGTTTGCAGAGTTCGACGTCTCCTTCGAATTCTGCCCTTTGTCCGGACAGTCTCTCCTATAGTGGCCAGGCTTGCCACACCTATAACAGACTACTTTCTTCCCGAACTTTGACTTTGACATTTTCTTGCTAGTATCATCCTGCTGCTTCCCCCGCTGCCTTCCTCTATCCTGACTGACATACAGCCTGTCACCTTGAGAGTTGTCACCCACGCCTGTATTCTGCCTTCTCTCATGGTGAGAGAGTAGTGCTGCAGAAACTGTCTCCAGCTTTATGGTCGTTTTATCGACTGTTAGAGCTGTTAACAATGTCTCATATTGAGGAGGCAGAGAACACAGCAAGATCATGGCTTGATCTTCGTCCTCAATCTTCACATCCACACGAACCAGATCCCCGATGATTTGATTGAAGTTGTTGACGTGTGCAACCAGATCCCCGCTCTCAGACATCTTCAAACCGAACAACCTCTGCTTGAGGTATAGTTTGCTAGATAACGATTTTGACATATACATCTTTTCCAACTTATCCCACATCTCCTTACAAGTTGTGAGGTCCATCACCTGATGTGTTATGTCATCCGACAAACAGAGTCGAATTGTTGAGACGGCCTTATCCTGCATCTCTTCCCAATCATCCTGATCCATCGCTTCCGGTTTCGTCTCCAACAGAGACTTCTTCATCCCTTGCTGCGTAAGCAAGTCCTTAACACGCCGTTGCCACAGACCAAAATTTCCCTTCCCATCGAATCTTGGAACATCGAACTTAAGAGAACTTCCTCCGGTCATCCTTTAGGGTTCGCAACCTAAAGCTCTGATACCACTTGTTGTGTACAGCCGTCGATTAGGTTAGAAGAAGAATAGAGAAGAAAACGTATTGAGGCAAATACCCGTTTAGGGTTTCTTATTAATGATGTGATAATAATTTACAAACCCTTAGACCCATATTTATACAGCCTCAAAAAACCCGATTTCCTTTTCCCAATAGAAATAGTAAATTTCCTAAACCAAAAAGGCATACCGTACAATAGAGATTTAAGACACACAGATGCAACATGATCTATTATAAAAGGAGGCCATTGGTGAAGCTAATAATCATCCTAGAAAGCAACGAACAAGAAGAGAGAGAGAGAGAGAGAGGTAACAAGAGATTAAGCAAATACGAGTGTGTGGGTTTTGTTTTAATCATTGGCTTGTAATCTCTGTTTTTGTTCTTGAAAAACACTTTTCTGGTTTTGTGAACAAAGACAAGTTTTGGTATTTGATTTCATCCTAAGTTAAAGTACTAAGAAAAGCTTTAATTAAGACCTAACAAATATGCTTCGCGTATATATACTTGCATGCATGAATGCTTCTTACCAGTGTTGATTTTTTTAAAAAAATCGTAGGCTAGAGATAGAACAACCACTGAACAAGGAGGTAGAGATGAAAAAAGAAGCAGCAAAAGAAAGCAAACCTGAAAAAATAGCAAAGATGAAGCAAGTAGAGGAAGACATATCAAAACATAGTGATGGTAAGTGGACAGAAGAAAAAGGACATGCAAGAAAGAAACAAAAACTTACAGGTCAAGACAAAGAAGGGCATGATCTTGAAATTGATCATCATAGGGAAGATAGACTGAAGAAACAAATGGAAATCTCTACGAAGAAAAGCGAGAGCTCAGAGTTTTACAAATCAAAACAGCTCAAGTTTTCTGATGTGTCAGGCCACTTTCGCCTCATGTTAGGCTCTGAAACACAGCTGCAGATGATGATTTACGGTTTGGGAAGCATCGAGTCTGATGAAAATTCGAGGTTTCAGCTGAGCATTGCAATCTTGATGAAGAGAGAGTTTGATTGGGTTAATAACCAGTGCCGTGCGAAGAGTTATAGGGGCCTAAGGCAAGTTTTTAAAATAAACTTATTTACAGCTATAATGAAAACAATTTTCAAATAAAATATATCATTTTCACCAAATATACAAATCTAGCACTGTACAAGAATAAATTTATCATGTGCTATATTATGTCATATAGAAAACAAATATACATGAATTCAGAAGATGAGTTAGTCGACTCTGGTGGAAAAGATTTTTTTAAAACCAAAGTCTAAACCACTAAAACATAAACTGATTAAAATTTTGGGGTTCTAAGAGTGTTATATAAATTGGGGGCCTGAGGCGAATGCCTTTTTCAATACACTGTAGGCACACCTCTGTTAATAACAACATTGAAGTGTTTGATCCAGTCCTCTCCGCAACAGAATCTAGTGTCATGACATCTTTTGGTTGCACGGTTCTGTCTGTAAACGAGGAAGCTCGCAGGGAAGCTTTAAAACCTACTCTTTTCTTCATGCCACACTGTCGTCCCAATCTGTACGGAAACCTATTGGAGTCAAACTGGAGAATGGATCGATTATCCAAAATTGCATTGTTAGGGAACAGCTTTGAGATGTATAAAGACAAAGTGTTCAATAACCAAAATCTGATCCAGTCCATCAAACGAATTAAAGCTGCACAAAGAATAACGACCGAGTTTGCTATTAATACTGGATCAGAAGATGTTTACGATTGTGCATTCCATATTTTAAGCTGGCACTTTTTTAGAACCGGTGTAGATTGTGAGCTGCCATCTTTACAATGAGTTTCACTAAATTAGTGTGACATGACATACTATAATGATGACATAGTTTATTGCTAAATGTGACATAGACAATTGCATTCAATGTTATTTATATTTTTTAGAATATAGTAGTAAATTAAACATTATCATTAAAATAAATATATTCAAATATGAAAATAAAATAATATAATAATATAAATATACAAATGTTATAAAATTTTCGAAATATTATTTATTTTTTAATTATAAAATTTATTACAAAAAGATTTTAACTTTTTTTACCATTTAAAAACATTATAAATTTAATCATAATATTATTAGATTTTATTATATATTTATAAATTTTTAAAATATTGTTTAATTATACAAAATTTATATAAAATTTTAATTAATATTATACAAATTGATTTAATATTTATCAAAATAAATAGATATAAATCTAAGATATAATTTTAAATACATATCCATTCTTAAATATAATTTAAACAATATTTTTTATTTTATCTTAATTTTATTTTTAATTAAATAAAAATTCATATTAATTTATAGGTAAAAATATTAAAATCTAAAATAATAATAAAACCTTTTTGTTAACTTTTTTTGCAATTAGACCAAGGTTTATATACGCAAGAAAAGCACTTATAATTGTTAATTAAGCGTCAGAGAATTCTCAATAAAGTTTTGTATTGAAATTTTTCATTGAACACGTTGAAAAAAAATTAATTTTTGATAGAATATAATATGTGATGTTCCAAATAGAATTGTACTACAATAAAAAGGAACAAAAAAATTAATGTCTTTAGGAGTTGATGCTACGCCCCTGCTCAGTATCTTAGGGAACCAATGTCTTCCACAAGTAGAACATGTGTTAAAAGTCCGCTATTGATTCAATACCACTGAAACCCCGTCGTGCGGCCCCCAGCCGGCGGTGTCACTGTTTTTAAGATGAGCTGTTGAATATTCGGTTTTATGTTAATTACATTTTTTCTAGTTAAGTTTGCATGTTAAAAGTTTAAATTCTAAAATCGCGGTAATAAAATTTGATTATGGCCTCTTGGGCTCCTTCTACTTTGCTAGTTAGTTACTTAAAACTACTGTAACTTTAGATCCAAAAGCCATAACCCGTTTGATTCCTGACGTTGATAGTGTTATAAAGTGATGATGATGCATATCATAATGAATGATAGAATAGAACATATCCTCTCTTTTTTTGAATAACGAATACAACATATTCGGTCAGTGTCAAGCTTGAAAAGCTTAATTTATCATAAGCAGACTTAAGATCCTCTTGAGACATGCAATGACATCAACAGGAGGGCTATATTTAACCAACGCGTGTTGGCCTAGTGGTAAAGGAACTTCGACTGGAGTGCCCGTTCTGGGTTCGATCCGTGTTGGCCACGAGAGCTTTCACATGGGCTTCTGTCGCACTCCAGACTACTTCGCGTAACCAGTGACCCTTAAATAGAGGCTTAAAAATCCTGTAATGGTATGGGCTTAGGTCCGGTGGGCTAGTCGATCACGCTTAGTGGTCGGATACTGGATTATAAAAAAAAAAACAGGAGGGCTATATTTGAACTATAACTATAGATCATATTAATACTCATGACTTATCCGAGGGTGAGATACGGCTTTCTTATATTGAATATAAATATTGTAAAACTAACTTACGTGCGTGCAAGTTGTGCAACCAAACCATGGGTTAACAAAAGAAAAAAAGAAAAGTATATCCTTTCGGTATATATGTTTACATATAGATAAAAAGACCAAAAATAAAAGGAGTTTCAATTTGCAAGAAAAAGACACGAGATAGATCCCACTTGAAAACGTATATTCCCAAATCCCAAACGTGTACAACATTTAAAAACTTATTAAAGGTGTACCTAAAGAGAACTTTGAAAATCTCATTGTCTCAAAAAACATTCTTAACTCTTATCCAACACATTTTGATCATATGGTGGCAGAAGCTCTGAAAGCCAAGGCGGAAGTGTACCATGGAGACAAGACATGCAGAGAGAAATTTAGGTCTCTTCTGTCCCAAATCGGTTTACCAAACCGGCTCCTTAGTAACCAGGAGATTGAAGAATGCGGTTACGTGAAGGATACAGGTTTCGTGTGGTTAAAGCACAAGAAGAAAGACGAGAGAAGGAGATATCAAGACTTGTTTAGATTCGATAACGTTGTGGTGCGTTTTGAAGATGAAGTCACGGCTTATTTCGAACCAAACAAGATCAAGAAACTCACTGGTGTTAAGGCTAAGGAGTTCATGGTCTGGATCTCTCTCGGTGAGATTCTTGTAAACCGTTCTTCTGGTTTGATAACTTTCAAGACACATGTCGGTTTATTGTCTAAGTCGTTGCCCTTGTCCGTCTTTGAAGACGTTCAAGCTGATCATGATATCAAGGAGATGCCCAAGAAGGTTCAACAAAAAGTTAAACAACAAAATCTATTTATTTTAAAAGGAAACAGATGAAATAAGATGTATATATGTATATGGTTTCATATGTTTTTGTATTTGCATAATAATCAATTTCTTCGGTTAAACATTGTACATATAATATTAATACATAACTATTCCATTTAATCATTTCTATGAATATTCAAGAAAACAATTTCCTAAAAACAATTTCAAGAAAACATCATTTCTATAGTATGAAATAAGATGTATGTGTATATGTATTGTTCACATATGTTTAGGGCCAGTCTCTTGTATATATAAAAACCAATTTCCTAAATCGGTCATATCAAAAACCATTGTTTCAAAATTAAACCAGATTATAGGAAAAAACGGATATATTTTTGTTTGAGTTTTTTGTTAGAAATTTAATTTTTCATATTTATGTTTTTTTATAATCATATATATTAGAATATATTTATTAGAATATATTATAGAATATATTTATTAAATATTTTAATAATTACACTAAAATAATTGAATTAAACATATATCAATAGATCATATTCCTGATTTAATAGAATATATTTATATGGTTCAAATTGATTTAAATCGTTATTGGTTTAAATTAATTTAAATAGATTACTATCAGTCTAGATTAGTAATCAAAAGCATTAGTATAAATCTAATTTTTTTTTTAATGATAATAAACTGTTCATTTAACCGTTTCTGTTAAAGGACATAAAAACCTTGAACCAATTTTCACAAACCCAAAACGATCCAAGAAAAATAAACAAAAGAAAACCGTAGAAAATGCAAACACAAACATACCATCTATACTATAGAGCTTTAATTACAAGGTACTATGGTGCTGCGAAAGGCGTGAGCTGAGAACCACAGAGGCAGAGAACAGCTTCCTTTCACAGCAAACATCTCTTTCCACAGCTTACTCCGTCTCTGATACACAAGAACCTGCTTATGAGTAGCCAAGAACACATACTCACCCGTCTGACAAATCGGGAAGATCCCAGGCACCAATCCTCTGATACACCTCAAACTTATGCTATCAACAACACACCAAACCTCACTCTCGTAGTCTCTCATCTTCCATATCTTCATCCACACATCTGATAACTGAATCACCGACAAAAACCCATCCAACTCCAACAGATAAACCCTATTCCCACCACTACATCTGATCTCATCAGGCAAAGAAACCTTCCTCCACACGTCTTTTTCAAGATCAAGCGCAAGCACATAACACAACCCACTCATCAACCAGTGAAGCCTCCCGTTAACAAACACAACCTGGTTCTTACTCATATGCGTGAAACCGCCACAATCATCCTCCAACGCCGAAACGAACTTCCTCCACTTATTACTCACCGAATCAAACACCAAACAGACAAAACTCCCGTCAGGTCTATGCCCAAACGACCTGTGGTAACCAGCCATCACCACGTAAAACCCTTTCCTACCCACATCACACGCCAAACCGACAAGAGTCGCCTCCCCATCGGGATAAAACCGAGTCACGTGCCTCTCTCTGCTCCTAGGCAACGTCCTAAACTCTCTCGTCGAAGGGTTACAAACGTAATAAACACCTTTCTCAGGGACGCTCGCGCAGCACAAGAGGCCGTTACAGGAGGCTCTGATCATGACTCTGTCTCTGAGAAACTCCAAGGAGAACTCGGAGACGCCTCTGAGATTGTCGACGGAGATCAAGGCGGAGGAGTCTGGTACCTCGGCGACGAGGGTTTGGTTCTTTAAGGAGAGTTGATTGAAGAGGGAGATGAAGTAGGTGTCGGAAGGTAAGGTGTGCCAAGATTTGGATACGGATTTGAACCTGAAGAGGGATTTGACGGGTAGCCTGGCGAGGATCTGGAGGATGACCTCGTCGGGAAAGAGAGGGTCTTTAGGGTTACCCATTGTGAGATCGACAGAGAAGAGGGGTATAGAGTGGTAAAGGAGTAAACTTTCTCGTTCTTACCGCATCAGAAAAGGTCTGAACTTTAGAGTTTGTGTTTTTTTTCTTTCGATTAACCCATCGATGGAATCAGGGTGAGATGAGTGTAGAGAGAATTGGAGATCGGTGAGGGAAGAAATGGCGGAATTGGAGGAAGAGATGAATTGAATTAGCGCGAGCGTTGAACAAGTATATGATGGAGAAGGGAGGAGAAAGAAGAAGAGCGCGTGTTTCTGACTCGCTGATAAGCAAGGACCAGATGCATCTTAGGCCCAAGGCCCAATGTCGCATATTTCATTTGAAATATTTTGGGCTGAATTGTTCATCGTTTTTGAAACACTTAAAAATAATAAGTTATAGTATTGTTTTTATTGGATTGAAAATGGGAATGATCTGTCGATGAAGCTGAGGTGGCATCTCTTCATTGGTCTGAATATTTTACAACTTCCATCTTCTAGATTTCTAGATTCTGTCCAGTTAAATCTTTTAGTTATTTGTGTCTACTATTGATCAAGACTTTGTTGTATACTCTAGATCCGGATGGATAAAATATCCGTAAAATTTGATTCGATTCGTTATTTGTTTCGATTCGATCCGGAAAATCTAGATATCTGTAATTTTATGAATCAAAACACACTAAAATTCAATATTCATCAAATAAAAACAAATCACAAATATTCATTAAAAGCGGATATCTGATCTGATCCATAATGTACATATGCATATACATGTATGTATAAAATTATATGTAATTTTATACTCTATATATATTTTTAATTATTTTTATCCACTTAATTAATTATTTGGTCATTAAAGTTTTTTAAATATGTAGTTTTTAAATAATTTGTAATATTTTATATTAAAATTTTCCTGTTCTTTTAATATTTTTCAAAAATGATTTTTTTACCGATTCGATAGATCGAATTGAATATCCGGTAAAATATACTGATTTTCCAAATATTCGTAACACCGAATATCAGAAATATTACGGATCGAATCGAATCGAAAAATCGATTACTCATATATAACAAATGGATCACAAATAACCTTAAAATTCTGTATATCCGCTCCGTGTCCACGCCCACCCCTACTCCTAGGGTCCGTGTCCTCTTTTCTCTCCCTAACTTCTTCACTAGTTTCTTTTAGATTTTTACTAAATGTAATGCTTAACTAAGAGATCTGGAGCCTAGTGGTTTATTAATGATATCTTCCTTTCTGATCAAGAAAAAAAAAGAAAAAAAAAACTAATAGATCTCGGAGATGTTTATACACACATTCAAACGCAATAAACTACGTACACATCTGTAACAAGTAATATAATTTGACCATACATATCTGTTCAAATCACCAAGTTAACTTATGACATCACCCAATCGAACGACGTTATGCATTACTCCTCACTTGATATGTTTATTAGAAACCTCTACAAAGATCAACTATTATTGAAATCACATTAGACAAAAAAAACAAACAAACTCTGGTGTCCCAGCTACGCCAGCTACGGGACGGTTTATTATATCATCTATCACATGATTCCGAAGGGCATTAAAATATCTTAACAGTAGATAACTACTGATAGTTATATATATTTAGATAATACTATACTTTAGAAAAGAAGTGTAGATAGGCAGACGACATCGGTTGGTGACGTGTTACAGTGTGAGGAAGGTATTTTCTGGATAATGGTGGGATCGTCCGTACAATAATATAATGGGGTTCGATCAAAAATTAAGATTTGCACGCGTTAATGGTGGAATCATCATCACTAACCATGTATTTTTCTATATTTTATTACATAACTAGATTGATGATTATAACATTCCCTCAAGAATAATAATCCCCTTATATGGCCACCTTTAAACTCAGACATTAACCATTGAGGCATTGCCACGTGGATTTTTTAAATAGATTGTCTACTTTTGAACCCAAAGCCTTTCACACACTTTGGTCCCCTTTTTCCCATATACAGGTCCCATAGACATGTTTCCTAAAAGCATCATGAATTGGATATTTGGATTATCCATTTTTCTCATTTATCATGCCAATGCCATTATTATATATACATACTTTTTGTTTGCTTGTGTGACGTATACTGAGTTAACTAAGTATAGTATGAAACATAGTGGAACCAACCAATTATGGTTTCTTTGGCAAAAACATAGATAATGAAATGAATTGTGTTTATATAATAGCATGCTTCCTTGAAGGCAATCAAATACTCTTGGTTACAAAACATCTTTCAAATAAATTCACAAACCAAAAATAAAAAGATATTCACTTATTAGTTTGATTCCAAATTGTTTTGTAAATTATTGGCACAAGTATAGTATCAAATCCCAGAGGAACACAAACCAATCAAATTGACTCCAAAAACAACAAACTCCTAATTGCCCCCAATATATCTAAAATTGCTAATATTTAAGAAACCCTCCTTTTCAAATACAAATTCCTTTTACACACTGATTAATCCACTTTACTATTTGTCTTTCTTATTTTCTTGTTTAGAAATAATTTCTTGTCTATTCAGAGCTTCCATTGTTGACGAGCTGCTGTTGTTGCTGTAATAAGAGCCAAAAGTCTTCATCACTCCCTATGTTCCAAAAACTGTCCGAATAAGGAGGTATCATTCCATTAACATTTTCAAACCAATTATGATAACTCTGCGTTAAATCTTCGCTTAGTAATCCACCGTTATCATCCAAATAATTCTGCGGCGGAGGCGACATGATTTGTGGACCCACCAAACTCTGATCCTGGTTGTTCTCAACCTTTCCCACTTCACTACCTATGTGAAACTCGGTTAAACCGGACGTCGGAGATACAACCACGCTGGAAGTTTCCGGCGAGACATAACCATTAGGGTTGCTCATGAAACTCAAATGGTCCATGTTGTTGTTATTGTTATCGAGTCCGTCATCGAATGACGTCATTAAGAACTGATCTGAAGGAGTGGTGACGCAAGATGACGTGGTAGCAGAACCTGTGGAGGTTGAAGCGGAGGCTTGGATCCGCTCTATGAGACGAGGCATCCAAAGATACCTCATGGTGTCTTTAAATTGTTGACTGTTCACGTCGCATCTAAGTTGTTTTGCATGCTTTTGCACACGTGTTCTCCAATAGTTTTTGATCTCGTTATCTGTTCTTCCTGGTAAATATTGTGCAATCTTAGACCATCTGAAATCACAGGAAAACATATTGTCAGTATTAGTGACTATAATTTTGTTACTAGAAAATAAATAATCTTCAAATTCTATGATCTTTTACATACATGACAGTTCATCTTTGCAACCAGATTCTTGTAAATATATATAATTACTATATGTAAATGGCTTGTTTAAATTTTACCTATTACCCCAACGGGAGTGAAGTTCAAGAATTAAGAGTTGTTCTTCAAGGGTTATGTTTCCACGGCGGACATCTGGCCGGAGATAGTTTAACCACCGTAGTCTGCAGCTTTTTCCGGTCCGTTTGAGTCCTGTTTCAAATTAAATCGGAAGGTAATACTATTTAGACATCATCATGTACACGTATATTGTATGATGGGTTCATACGCAAGAAACTCATCATAATGTTCATATTTTGTAAAGTAATAAACATTAATCTATAAATTATATGGACCGTTGCTATGAGGCAAATTGTCTAAAAGAGTCTTTTTCTTTAGCAAACTTTCTTTCATTGCGTTAGTGCTCTTCCCATATACATGTAACATGTTGATCATTTATTAGCATTTTTTCGTACGCGAATATAAGTATATAGCTATTTTATTCAAAACCAAGAGGTTAAATTATTGAATCCATACTGAGATTCGAAAATATAATAATTGAATCCATATATCGAAAAATGATTAGAATCATATATATACTGGCTATATAGTGGTTCGAATGAAATTACTTTTAGCAATTCATAAAGAAGAAAATTGGTGAAAGAAATAAACATGAAAGTTTAAGAGTTTTTGCTTATCACATGTGCATAACATGCAAAACCCGTTTTCTTGAAACTTCAAATAAGTAAATTTCATCTACACAAAAAATGAAGTAGTGAACTGATTCAAAAACAAAAACACTCATGGAAATCGAAACATTACAAGGAAAAAAAAGGTATCACTAATTTTAATAAACTTATGCAACTTGTGATTATTTGGGCCTTTTTAAATCAAGGAGTAGATATTCATTGCACAAGAATACTTATACATACTACTAATCTGTGTTTCAAAAAAAAACATACTACTAATCTGAGTGTTTAGACGTGTAAGTAGATGTGGTAGTGTATCATACCGGCGCAACGAGAGAGAGAGTTCCATCGGCCTTCACCATGAGTAGAAATGTAATTGATGAGCTTGAAATCTTCCTCAACTGTCCATGGACCCCTCCTTAGGTCCATTTCTTCATCCTTGTTCTCGAAATCTCCAATATTCTTGTTCATCATTAAGCTTCTTTTGTCATCCATATTGAAAGTTGAAACAAATAGACCCCCAAAGAGAGATTCAGAGAAAAGACACTACTTTTTGTTGGAGTTGTGTAGAGAGAGAATGGATGTTGTTTGTGTGCACAGGGAAAGATGGAGAAGTTGATGGTTTTTATAGATGAACAAAAATAAGATATTTTTTAAAAGGTTTACTTTTCAAAATTTATTTGCAACATGTGTGAAAAAGGCATAAACGGCCGCATTGTAAGAACTTTGTATTTTTATTAACCTATATATACTGTATTATAACACCAAGAGTCTCATAATATAGTCACAATCATATAACTATATTAATAAATATATTTTTTACAAAAAAATTATATTAATAAATATAGTTGTTTTAAAATAAAAAAACTATATTAATAAATATACACGTACATGTTTTTAAGGAAAATCCAATACATACACGAACAGAAATACTGTACAGTTTAATACTCAATTCGTTGGTCAACCTTGGTTTCCAAGAGTACACTGAACCACTCGTCCGAAAGTGTTCATCATCTTGAACCGCGTTGTTCCATCTTTTGAATTGCTCAATATTTTTGTAGATTCGAGATCAAACACCCTAGCTAGGATTATAGCTTGATAAATTAGCAACTAATTTAAACGTGGAGTAACAAAATTCGTCATTATTAAACTATAGATGTCTTTTTTTTTGCTAAAAAAGGTTAAACCCGGGTCAATGATGACATAAACTTAACCCCCGGAGGGAGGTACAGCCCACGGATAGACCTTCTCTTGGACATTCAAATAAGCCGAAAACAATAGATCATATCCGTGTGACCGGTGATGTCTTGTGTATTTCATGGTTTTAACCATCCATTTTGCATTCATTTTGATTATTTAAGTTAGTATTTAGGTTTGTCTAGGTTGCATTGCATGGTGTTTATGTGTTTTCAGGTTTGGAGAAGTACTAATCAGATTTTGGAGCTTAAGAAGT
>NC_079516.1:16085646-16215024 GCF_000801105.2 Raphanus sativus
GTAGCTATTAATGGGTTAGGTGAAGATAAGAAAAAAAAATTACATATCAAAGAAGACTTGGAGTTTGGCATCAAAGTTTTCATCTGATATCTGTTCCCAGAAGAACCTGAGCTGATCCTTGGTGATTGCATCGCCGGAGATGTTGTTCCGGTGAGCTAGTGCTCTAAAGAGCTGGTCAGCAAAGTCTTTTGATTCCTTGTTCATTCCTAAAGAAAGTACAAAATTAACATAAATGGAAACATACAGCATAAACGTAAGTGCTCAAGTTAAAAGTTAATATTTACCTAAGCATTCCCAAAACTTGGACGATGGTAAGAGACCGTTGGAATCAAGAGAGAGTTTATCAAACCGTTCCTCCACGGCTGGCCATGCGGCGGTCTTGGTGGCGATGAACTTGAGACCTTTGAGAGCGTGGATGGCGGCGGAGCTCGTGCGCTCAACCCGCCTCACGGCGGGGGAAGGGCGTCGGGAGAACACGCGGCGGAGCTCGCGTGATGCGTTCTTGATGCGTGAGGAGGTGCTACGGAAGAAGGAAAGTGAAGTGGACTTGTTGAGGCTGCTCTCGAGCGTCTTCTTGGTCAAGAGTGTCAGCTCTGGATCCTCAAGATCCTGAGGTCCTCCTCCGGGACTCGCTTGCTGGACGCTGTGAACGGCCACCGAGTCATCCCTGATGTCTAGCGTGATCTCCACGTACTCTTCGTCTCCACGGCCACCACCGACACCGCTGATACTGTTGCTCCTCCTGGGGAGATCCTCAGCAAATCTAGCGTTTTTCTTGGACGCGCGTTTTGAAGGGCCAAGCGGGCCGCTGAAGGCGGAACGGTTGCTGGGGATGGCTGCGTTGTTGGACTTGGTGTCTGAGTTAGTTCTTCGTAGAATCCCAAGTTCATGGTCGTTACCTGAACTGCCTCGTCTCATATTGCTTCAAATCTACTAAACCAAAACAAAAGATGATCACTTCAAGCCACAGAGATCTCTTCAAGAGTAGCAATATTTGTGAGTCTACTATACTAATAAAGAGAGAATCTCTGCTCCCAAAAGGTGTTTGATTTTTTTCTTTTTTTGTATGTGGAAGAAATTGAGTCTTGCTTAAAATATATAAAGACTAAATGAGGGAGATCGATGAAATAAGTGTACATGCAAATTGCAATTCATAAATATGTAATAAATACCGGAAGGTAGTGCGAAACTATGGATAGATGGACATCTCTTGGTCCGGTCAAACAGTTTACTATCCATTTATTTGGACTTTTTATTCATTGTCTTCGTATTTGTTTGTTTACATTTATAATTCTTCTCTGTTTAATTAGAATATTCCCACCGAGTCATTTTTATACATCATCACCGAGTCGTTAATGTGTCCACATATATATCAACCCTGTGTGAATTTACACAGAGGAAAAGAGAGAAGAACTATAGATGGTTTACTTTATTTAGGTCTGTCTAAACTTGTAACTAGAAAATATAGGACTCATTTACTCAAAAAACACTAGTGGGCTTTTCAGCTACAAGTTTGCTTATTTTGGCAGTGGAAGGTCTCTCAACTTCTCAACTATTGGCCATTGAGGTTCTCCTCACAGCTTTCAGGTTCAACTATATGGAAGTTGCTTATGCAATGTAGATCATCGAATATGGTCTCAGATTTTCAAAGCCTCTACTCACACTTTAGCACTAGTAGGGTTTGTAGTTGCCTAATTGGATTGCATGCTCCTATTAGTTCCTTTAGTGTTTACCGCTTGATTTTATAGTTGTGGTTTTTTAGCCATTTTGACATTTGTATCTGGTTTATTGAACAATTTCTTCATTGTTGAAGAATAAAATCTAATCTATATCAACCCTGTATGAATTTGCACAGAGGAAAAGAGAGATTCACATTTCTTAGAAGAACTAGATGGTTTATTATATTTAGGATTGTCTAAACTTGTAACTAGAGCTGTGGAACCTTATAAATGTGTTGCTTCCGACGTTTGACATGTAATCTGTTTTCAGTACATACCGCACCTAGAGTTATAGCCGGACATCATTTATGTACAGTTCCATGTGAGATGTCTTTACTTTGAAATCCTTTTTTCCTTGTTTCCAATACTAGAAGAATAGTCATGTACTCTCTCCGTATTAAAATATGGTGTTTTAGATTCTTTTTATATTTAAAATTTTAATATTTAAATTTTTAATTTAAGTCTTATTTTAAAACTAAAACCATAAATTAAAAATTTGAAAATATTAATGGTAAAACTTTGATGGGATACAAATAAAACCAAAAACAAAACGATAAAAATATGTTTTCAATTCTTATTAATATGTATGCAAATACTAAAACAATCTTTTAAATAGGAAAAATGTATTATAGATGTTATAAATGATTTCCATCTATTTGGTTTTCAGCAATCGTAGTGCAACACGTCGATTTCAGATCCGTAAGAAACTATGCGAGGACACTTCGAAGTCTATCAAGCGCAAAAGAAACTAACAACCTCAATACGCACATGGTGATCAGAATGAGACATATCAAAGCATATCTCCTAACTCCTAAGTATAAGGTAGTTAAGACAACCAAGAGCTCTTGGCCTAGTGGTAATGGAACTCCAGCTGGAGTGTCCGTCCTGGGTTCGAGTCGTCTTGGCCACCTATAACCGTGCGTGCCCGGATGGAAGGCCTCGTGGGGATTAGTCTGGGCTTACCGCCTGGAAACCCCCACGGTTATCAAAAAAAAAAAAAAAGGTAGTTAAGACATATTTAGGTATAGTCTAACACGTGAAAGTCAGTGATATATAATTGTTGACATGAAGCGATAAGTAAAAAAGAATATAGTTCAAAAGAGTTTAAAAGACTTCAAGAGGATAGAAATATATTGCTAAAGTAAATAATAACTCCAATAGTTACTTACGTTTTGGTTGTCTTAAAAAAAAATCTACTTTTGATCAAAAATAAAAAAATCTACTAATAGTCTTATAAGTTATAGCCACCATTGTAAACATCAAAGAAATATTTTTTTTTTCTCATTCTCCTGTTCTCTCTGCTGAAATCTCTCATTTTTCTCTTATGTTTTTTCTTTCAAGTTTTTCATATCTTTTCATTTAAATTCTATTTTTTGGTCAATCATTTAAATTCTCTTAATTTTATAAATCTCGCAGTAATAGGAATGCTAGCTACGTTACATCTAGTACACACGTGATAAGAGCATGTTTATTGGTAAGACTCACTTAAAGTTCCTTAACTTTTAAAGAAAAAGAGAGGAAAGAAAGAAAGAGAGAGTGAGAGAAAGAAAAAAAGAAATCGGACGATCAGAAAAAGAAAGAAAGAGAGAGAACGAAAAAAAAGAATGAATCTATGCAACACGTGGACCAAGGGACGTAGCTTGCTGTCCTTAAATAAGGTACATCTCTTGTCTTTTCTTCTTTTTTTCTCTTATTTTAATTGTATTTAACTAGATTTTGACCCGCGCTTTCAAAGCGCGGGTTTATGTTTGGTGAAAATTTTATATAATCACATTTATATAATCCGTCTTGTATATGCATTTATATAACCCGTCTCATATATGTGTTTTATATCCAGGTTTATGTTCGGTTAAAACTATATTGTACATGTATTTTTAGGTTTTTAATTTTGAATTAGATATTTTAAATATAAATCAATATAACAGTTTTATAGTTTTGATCGGTGTTTTGAAACCCGACTCGAACCTGCGGTTGAACGAATTACCGGTTTGTAATCCGGTATTTTTAATATTGTGATTTTTTCTAATGATAAGACAAATTTGGTGATCATAAGTTGAAAATTTGTTTAAAATATATTTATATTTTTCAAAATCGTTCTAAATGATAATGATTATTGTCAAAATTAATAATTTTAGAATTAGAAAACCGGTGGTTAATAACAGTATCAAACATGGAAATAATCGATGCAGTATCAAACAAAGAAATAATCGCAGGCCGAAATTAAATTAGGAAACCAGTGATTAATGACAAACCAAAAAATAATTAAGAAGAAACTGGCGCAGAATATCCAGAATACCCTTAATGAATACAAAGGAAAGATTATTCGGTAGGGATAAAAAAGTAAAAATCCAAAACATGCTTGTACTTTAATAGTATAGATGTTAAGCAACTTAGTTAAAGTACATCAATAAACATGCTCTAAGTCTTGGCACAAAGTCGGTATTTTGCGTATAGATGATTTCTTACCGAAACCTTTTTTTTTTTACAAAACCATCTTAGACACCGGTTCAAATACATGTTTAAAGATAACTTTTGTCATCAGATAATATTTTCTTCTTTATTTTTTCTCTAGAATTGAAGTATTAAAATGTGTGGTTCGTGAACTCTGTATGATGTAAATCTACAAAAAATACAGATTCCTCAAAATAAAGATAAATCCATGTTTATATCATTGATAAACAGAGGTGGTGTTTTTTTTTTTTTAAAAGAGGTTATGTTGCTCGTTCCTTATTGTGCAGGTTATGAATCATTCAAGACATTGAAGCAGCTGGTACCTCAAATTCGACTTCTGTAGGTATGGTTTTCTTATCTTTTATGAGCTTAAGAGATTACAGTTCCAACGGCTAAGAGGAGAGTAGGATGGGATAGCTCCCTCCCGGATTAACCTGGTGAAGTGGTGATGATGGAAGGCTCCGTAGTTGCGCCTACAACTTGGCTATGTGGCCGATGAGTCAAAGCTACTAAGCTTATGGTTGTACCGAATTTTTGCTTAATCCTTAGCTTGTGTAATTGTAATGACCCATCTGGGAAGTTCATTAGATCTTTCAGTTAAAGAAAATGAGATAAATCCAATAGCATTCTTTTGAAAATGGGAGCCTAACGAATAGTAGCTGACAAATTAGGTTTCAATCTCTTGTTTCTTATCCTTAGGCGTTAAGTAGCCATCGTATATATACTCATACAATCTCGAGTTTATAGGAAACTTTACATAACCGAAGATATAGCTAAATCATAATATATGGGATGTTAACATATCCCAATACCCCCCCTCAAGTTGGAGCATACAAATTTTGAATGCCTAACTTGAGAAGAAATGCATCAAACTCCTTTCGTCCCAATGCCTTGGTTAGTATATCAGCCAACTGCTCCTTCGTAGATACATGAAATGGTTTAACAATACCCCGAACAATATCATCTCGAACAAAATGACAATCTGTCTCCACATGCTTGGTTCTCTCATGAAAAACTGGATTGTTGCTAATATAGATAGCCGGCTTACTATCACACATGATCGTCATTGGTTCTTCATGCCGAATCCCAAAATCAAGCAACAATGTTTTGAGCCCTCTAAGTTCTGCTGTCACCTCCGCCATTGCGCGGTATTCCGCTTCTGCAGAAGACCGAGAAACTGAATCTTGTTTCAGTGATCTCCATGATATAGGTGACTCTCCAAACTGTACAAAGTATCCCGTAAGTGATCTTCTAGACAATGAACATCCTCCCCAGTCAGAGTCACACCATCCTCTAATGTGTTTCGGTGAATCAGCGCGCAACAAGATCCCTTGTCCCAACGTCCCTTTTAGATACCGTACCACCTTGAGTGCTGCTAACCAATGTTCCTCTCGTGGTGCATTCATGAATTGTGATAAAACATGTATAGCATATGTAAGATCAGGTCGTGTCGCAGCTAGATAGATGAGACGACCCACCAGTCGCCTATACGTTCCCGGATCAGCCAATAATGGTCCATCAGCTTTGGCAAGCTTGTGGTTTTGATCAATGGGAAACCCAGACGGTTTACAACCAAGAAGACCAACCTCATTAACTATGTCCGTCGCATACTTTCTTTGACATAGATAAAATCCAGCCTTGCTTCGCGCCACCTCTATACCCAAAAAATACTTCACTGCTCCAAGGTCTTTCATCTTAAAACAAGTAGCCAAGTAATCCTTGAACGTTTTGATTGCTTGAGGCGACGTTCCAGATATAATCAAATCATCAACATAAACCAATATGCGCAATCGCACCCCTTTCTTAAAGTATACAAAGAAAGTGTGATCAGACCTTGACTGAGTAAACCCGTATGCTAGAAGCGCCTGAGATAACTTAGCAAACCAACACCGAGGGGCTTGCTTTAGTCCATATAGTGATTTTTGTAGTCGACACACACGAGTCTCTCCTTTATCTCTAAAACCTGGGGGCAATTTCATATACACTTCTTCATGCAGATCTCCATGAAGGAACGCATTGTGAACATCCATCTGATGGACTTCTTGATTCTCCTTAGCCGCAATATCAAGAAACAATCTCACTGTTGTCATGCGTGCTACCGGCGCAAATGTTTCTTCGTAGTCAATCCCTTCTTCTTGGTGATTTCCCATCACCACTAGACGCGCTTTGTATCTTTCTATCGTCCCATCAGATTTATACTTGATTGTAAAAATCCACTTACACCCAAGTGCCTTCTTTCCTGGAGGCAGATGCTCTAGTCGCCATGTATTTGCTTCTTCCAAAGATGTAATTTCACAATCAACCGCAACTCCCCATCTCTCATCCTTCATCGCTTCAGCAAAAGATCTAGGCTCCATATTAGCCGACATAGCCACCACAAAGTCCAAGTGTTTCTGTGTAAAACGATCACATGAAACAAAGTTACAAATTGGGTATTTCGTACCTGAGGATGGCTGAGGCGCGGGTGTTGTCGTAGAGAGAGAAGAGGGTTGTAAAGCAGCAGCCGTTTGAACTACATAGTCTTTGAGTCTAGTAGAAGTGTACTTCTGTCGATGTCCTCTACCAAGGGGTACAACAGAGTCTGTTACTGGAGCCTGCGACTGCAAATTCTCAGTACTCGAAGATGTGCCTAGCACTGGTTCAGTATTACTTTGGATCTGCGTCTCATCCTCATCATCACTCTCCAAGCTTTCTCCTGTCGGTGGTACACCTAACTCTCCGTTGGAGACAGGAGCTACATCACTAACCGCATACGGGAATGTGGTCTCTTGAAACACAACATCTCGTGAAACAAAGACAATGTGACTTTCTAGATCATATAATTTCCATCCCTTTTTCCCATATGGATAGCCCAAGAAAACACACCGCCGACTTCGAGATTCAAACTTATCACCTTTATGATACGAATTATGTGCATACGCTAGACATCCCAAGACTTTCAAGTGCTTGTATCCTGGCGCATGTCCGAACAATACCTCAAACGGAGTTTTATTCTTCAGTAATACCGACGGAGTGCGATTTATCAAATAAGCAGCTGTGAGTACACATTCACCCCAGTATTCTATTGGAAAACTTGCCTGAAACCGTAGGGCTCTCGCAATATTCAAAATATGTCTATGCTTGCGTTCCACTCTTCCATTTTGTTGTGGTGTATGAACACATGAAGTCTCGTGTATTATACCTTGCTCCCGAAAATATCGTGTAAGACATGTAAACTCAGTCCCGTTATCACTCCTAATCCTCTTAATCTTCTGAGAAAACTGTCTTTCGATCATTGTGATAAAATTTCGAATTTGCATAGGCGCCATTGCTTTATCAGCCAGAAGATACAACCACACAGCTCTAGAATGATCATCTACAATTGTTAGAAAGTATTTGGATCCACAGAATGCTGTAGTTCGATATGGCCCCCATAAGTCACAATGAATCAAATCAAAATTATCTTTTGCATTATTCAAACTGTCTGGAAAACACTGCCGAGTTTGCTTAGCTCGAAAACAGACATCACAATTCTTAATAGAAAGCTCATTATTACTACTACTAGATGATCTCCGAACTCCAGGTATGCATTCTGTTACTTGAAGAGACGGATGACCCAACCTATTATGCCATAAAACCAAATCCTTGCAAGCTTCAGTGTGTAGGGAAGTCACGATCTCCACTCCTTGAAACCGGTACAACCCTTCTCCCTCTCTCTTACCCGCTCCAATCAGCATCCTCGTGGCTCGGTCCTGCAAAACCATGAGTTTATCAGTTACTTGCCCCACCAAATAATTGTCTGTCACAAGTTGTCCAAGCGAAATCAAGTTCGTATGGAATCCATCAACATAATAAACATTCTGCAGTGACAATCGAGATGTCACTCGAACAGTTCCCTGTTTAAGGGTCAAGACATCAGCGCCTGCAGGTAACATAACCGACACTGGCGTAATGTCCCGAACGTCCTCGAGCAAGTCCAACTGGCCAGTCATGTGGTGGGTCGCTCCAGTATCAAGTATCCAAAAGATATCATTACTCTTACCACTCAAGTTTGCTGTTGATTTCCCCGCATTGATGAGTTTTTGAACCGCAACCCACTGATCATCTGAGAGTCCAATCAATCCCTGACGATCATGTTCTGTTATCTCACTCGTCGATCCTGCCGTAGCTGTGTTCACTTGTGCCGCATTAGCTCTGGTAGGAGCTCCACGACCTCGGCCAGCTGATGATGGTGACGAACGATAATCTGATCGGTTTTTACTCCGTTCTCCCCACCATTCAGGGAACCCGATCACCTTGAAACATGCAGAACTTTCATGTCCTGCTCTACCACACACCGAGCACTGTTTGGACCAGTCCCGAGTTCCTTGTCCTCCACGATTTGCAGAAGTATCATTCGAGCTCGGCTTCGAGAGCTCTCTTGTGTAAACTGTCCCGGGCCTCCGATTGGAAGAATTCTGAGCCGTGAAGCTCATCACCGGATTGTCAGCAGTAGTGTTCGAACGCAAAGTCTCATTCTGAGACACCGTCTGATACACACTGTCAAGGTCTGGAAGAGGAGTAATTGCACATATTTGTGAGCGAATCACTCCATGAACAGAATCATCCAATCCAGATAGAAAATCATGTACGCGCAAGACCTCTCTCTCCTTCTCATGCGCAGAATTCAGGTCACATTCACACTTATTACAAGTGCAAATTTTAGAGTTCATACACTCCGCAATACCATCCCACAACTTTGTCAGACGGCCGAAGTAGTCATCCACAGTTGATCCGTTTTGCTTACATGTAGCAAGCGAGTTTCGGAGTTGCTGCAGCCTTGCTCCACTCTTGAGCGAGAATCTCTTCTTGATTATGTCCCAAAGATCTTTAGCTATCTCCCGTGTAGATATAGAAGATCGCAGCTTTGGATCAATAGTTTGTTTGATCCATCCTACCAGGAGGTGGTTATTTGCAGTCCAATCCTCAAGGTATGGTGAATCAGATGCAGGTTTCGGTAGACTTCCATCGAGAAAACCGAACTTCTTTCTGGAACTAAGCGCCATACGCAGGTTCACAGCCCACTCATCGTAGTTGTGACTGTTGAGCAGAGGGTGAGAGATGACTGCACCCGGGTTGTCGTTAGCACTTAGGTCGTATGGAGTTATAGTCTTGTACTTCTGTTCTTTGTTTGTCGCGAGCGCCATTACTCTGTTTCGTTGATTGAAAAACAGAGCACCAGAGGTTTCAGTCGAAGGTCTTTCTCCCTTGCGATTGCAAGAAGAGTTTGATCAAGATCAGAATCAAAAATCTAGAGAGAATTTGTGTTTCTAGGTTCAAGCTCTGATACCATGACAAATTAGGTTTCAATCTCTTGTTTCTTATCCTTAGGCGTTAAGTAGCCATCGTATATATACTCATACAATCTCGAGTTTATAGGAAACTTTACATAACCGAAGATATAGCTAAATCATAATATATGGGATGTTAACATATCCCAATAGTAGCAATAGAGAATTGCAGCAGCCATGAACAGATAAGATGTCTACTCATGAAACAAACATAGCTTCGAGGCCGCCACGAGAGAAAAGTCACTCTGAGAGACGCACAATTTAGCAAAAATAAAAAAAAAAAACAAAAAGAAAGAAAGAGACAGGAGAGATAATATGAGGACAAAACATATGTGATATAATTGAGGGCACATACAACAAGTAGATGGGTTTTGTTTTGTTTGTGTCCCTATTTTAAACAGGACCGCTGATAAGGAAAGGTGGCTAAGAAGATATGAACTCGTTGGAATCTTAATTTAAATATCTCCTTTGCTATGCTCTTTGAATCTTTCCACATGCAATTAAACTGATCCTAAATTCCAAAAGACATACCATACTAAAATCTTACGTTACCATAATACATACTTCGTACACCCAAAAAAAACTGAAAAAGATGTTTATCATCATATTACAGAAGATCATTTGTCCGATTGGTGATCATGTCATGTCTATGATATTCATGATATATTTAGATGAATTTGACTAATGTATTTGAGAAAATTGAGAAAAGACTAAACCATATTCTAAAATTGTAACAATGATATTTTAAGTAAAACGAATAAGAAGGTAGAGCTTACGTTCCAACTTCTACAAGTAGACAACATACTATGTATAGTTGGTCAGCTGATTTTCAATCTAACTTCTATATTTTTGGCGTATTTTCCTTTCCTCACACTTTCTTGTATGTTTGATTACCTTTTGGAGAACAAAAAAATCTTTGCCGTCACGGCCAAAAAATACCAGTCATCGTACATATTACAGCTTGAATATTATACGTGATTAGTCTAATGCATATGTGATTTACGTACAAATCCTTTACACATAGAATGTGAACATCAATCCCTAACTTTACACGACGTAGCTAAACCTTCCATTAGATTATTTAGATTAGCAAACCTTCTCCACATGTGCGGTTGAATATTTGTTTGAAACGCTTCTGTTGTTATCTACTACGTACGCGTATTTACCTTATTTCAAAAAGACTTACTTTTATAGGCATGAAGGTCGATTGTTATTCTATACGTAGACAATGACATGTGCCGTACGTATTTAGAATTAGCCGTGTTTCGTGGACTCTGGAAAATCAATCTACATAGGAATTTCTCAGTTCTTGGTTTTTCAAATTTTAATGTTTACTTTTTTGAGAAAATTTTAAAAGTTAAAAAGATTTTCTTCTATTATAAATTTAGAATAGCTAAAGAGTTAGTAGAACCAAAAAAAAAATGATTGACTATGATTAACACGGTCTCTTGATTGGGATTCTTAACTTTGGTTAAGAGACGGTAACTTTTCTTAGATTTTAACTAAGAAAAATTAAGAAACGTCTTTTGAATAAGAGATATAAAGACTGTCTCTTAACACAAAAGTATAAATTTTTTAAAAAAATATCAAATCATGAGTTAAAAACTTCGGATAAGAGATCAGGGTTAATTATACCCTCGAGAAATTATTGACAACATTTCACTATCTCACAAAAGTCAAGCTGGGCTGCAGATGGAAATTACTATTTTTATCCACTGGAGCAATGTAATATTCACATGTTATGTATGCTTTTGTCACTTTAATAATATATGCACCAAATTTTAACAAAAACAAACTATTGTAATATTTAAGAGCATTAGCCGTGGGAAATTCTCAATAGAGTTCTCAAGACAAAAAAATGTAAAAAAATAATAAAAGACAAGAAAGAGAAGGAGAGTCATCCCTTGTGGGAGATACTCAAGAAGGACAGTCTCTTTAGATGTTTTCATATTAGTGGCTCTACAAATTTTACAATACACATGTTATACTATCAATAATGTTGTTCTAAGTTATTGTCAATTCAAAGAGTTCCCACATAACTTAAACTAAATGTTGTAGAAATTAATTGTTTTTGTAACATCTAAAATATTAATTATAACTATATTATCATTAACATATATGGTTTCAGTTTGTAGCTTATTTATTATACCATATATTGGTTGAAAGCAAGAAAATACTTCATTTTAGAAAGGAAAAACTCGTTGACAAGAAAAAAAGAAATGAAAAACTCAATTTAAAATAATGAAAAAGGGGTTGGCGTTGTAAAAACAAAGTGGATTTTGATATTATATTGTCAATAACGACATTGGCCCCCCTCCCCTCTTTCAAACATGAGTTAGTGCCTTTAGCTTCTAGAACCTTTTACATAAGATTCTTTTTAGTAATTTGTTAATCTTCCATTACCAATAACTCTTTTATACTATATATATAACATACGATGGATCCACGTTTAACAATACAGTAATTAGGAGCAATTGGTTCATCCACATTGCTTTCTAGGACTGCTTAATCTCCTTTACTGCATTAACTTGAATTTGCAAATTCATTTTGGCTAGAATTTAGAAAACATGATTCAGAAACGCACTTCACCAGTACCCATAATAATTGCTTTAAATGGCCTACAATTGTTATGTTTACTTCCTCTTTTCTTATGATTTCAATCATATGGAAAGGTTTTGATGTATACCAAGTTCAAGGATTACATCATCAAGAAGAAGAAAAAAACAACTCAAAACGAAAGTAATCGATAGTAGATTGACGGGAAAATGTCAAATGAGTGTTTCCGGTTAAAGCTTATTCGGGATCATCTGGAGAAACAAAAACAAAAACAAAACAAATAACCTTAGGCTTTTGTAGCTCCTCCGGCTTTGACAAGGTCTTCAAGAGACTTGAGAATCTGTGACTCGCTCATCCCATCCAAATTTACACACCTCTCCACACCCATATCTGCATACGCACACAAAATATGGACACGTTGTAGATACTAGTTGCCAAAGTAAAATACACGTGCCTATGTTTCATGCTTTCATCTAATCCCTAATATAGTCACGCACGAAGAAAACAAAAGAAACAGAAAGAACAACAACTTTAGGTATGCATTATCACAAACTATAGATTCTGACATTCACATGAAAGACAAATATGAACTACGGAAAAAAAAAATCACATCCTTTAACTATCACCTGAGAAGAAATCATGTAAAGTTAATTGATGGTTACAAACATTACATTTTCAGCCAAGGCCCTAGAGGTTACATACAAGAATCAATTCATCTAAACTAAGCACTAGCCAATATGCATATAACATTTTCATCGTCGTCACTACCATGACCACATTCATATCAAATCTTTAAAGAACATACAGCATGTTTTACCCAATAAGCACAATAATCCTCCTCTACTCTATTTGCATTGAACATTTTTCAAGCCAAACGTTCTCTAGGTGCAGCAGTATAACTTACAAATGATTTTGAATCTTGGAGCCAATGTGTATATTCAAACTCTAATCAAAGAGAAGAGAGATCAAAAGCCTAATTACCATATCGCGCCCACATCTGAGGCTGGATCCCACTGCATTCGCGGATCAGGAAGGGGAACTTAGGGTTTAGAGACTTCAAATCTCTGTAATTCTTCTCCACGAACGTTCTGGAAACAACAGCAACAAATTGAAAACCCTAACGGAAAATTGAATCGTTCGATCTCACAGATTTGATTCGATCATCGGAGACGAGAACGAAACCTGGCGGAAGCGCTAGCTGGGGAAGATTGACAGAGAAGGATCCTGAGCTCTTTGAGAGACTTCGATACGTTTCCTCTCCACGCCATTGCTTCTTCTCTTCTTCGCGCAACACAGAATCAAAGACGAGACGGGACCTGCTGTGGTGTGGTAGATGGTTCAGGTGAAAATGGAATTATAAAATCTATTGGGCCGTGGCCCATTAAAATGAGTCGGCTTAGTTGGATTACAACCAGGCCTTTGCTCGTTTCGGGTTAAGGATCGGTTGGATTATCAAATCTAATAAAATAAAATAAAATTCTCATTTTTTTTTCTTTAAATATAATAATAAAAGATCTAATAGTATGTTTTATTTATTTTCAGAGATAAATAATGTATCTCTTTTTTTTGTCAACGATAAATAATGTATCTATACTTTAGATATTTATCAGCTTAACAAATATTCTAATAGGAGTTGACAATAAAAAATAATAGGAAATTTCAATAAATTTAAGTATTATAAAATTTCTAAAAAAGTGAATTAATTATGGTAAACTAACATTTCCATAAATCTTGTTAATACGTTACTTATTAATAAAAATTAAAATATGGTAGATATGGCAGAGTTAATTATTTATCATGTTAACAATATCTTTATATTTATCAACAATACATATGTTCTTTCCTTTTTATTTTTTCTAGATAAATATATATTTCTATAGAGAAAAGGAAATCAAGTTTTTGAGACCGCTATAAATACAAGTGTAAGGGTTTGTAAGATTATTCATTCATACAATAATAAGAAACCCTAAACTTGGTTCACAACATCTTTGCAGATCACAATGGGTGACAATCAACACGACGACAAGAGCATTGAGATTTGGAAGATGAAGAAGCTGATCAAGTCCCTTGAAGCTGCTAAGGGTAACGGAACCAGCATGATCTCACTCATCATGCCTCCACGTGATCATATCTCTCGTGTCACCAAGCTGTTGTGCGGTGAGTACGGAACCGCGTCAAACATCAAGAGCAGAGTCAACCGCCTTTCTGTCTTGGGAGCCATTACTTCCGCACAGCAAAGGCTGAAGCTTTACAACAGGGTCCCTCCCAATGGTCTAGTCCTCTACACCGGCACCGTGGTCAACGACCAAGGCAAGGAGAAGAAGGTTACTATTGACTTTGAGCCTTTCAGGCCCATCAACAACACTCTTTACCTATGTGACAACAAGTTCCACACCGAAGCTCTTAATGAACTGCTGGAGTCGGATGACACGTTTGGTTTCATTGTAATGGATGGGAAGGGGACTCTCTTTGGAACTTTGACTGGTAGCACCAGTGACGTGCTTCACAAGTATACCGTCGATTTACCAAAGAGTCACGGAAGAGGAGGGCAATCAGCTCTTAGGTTTGAACGTCTGGGTAGCGAGAAACGCCAAAACTACCTGAGGAAAACAGCTGAGCTCGCCACGCAGTACTTCATCAACGCTTCAACAAACCAGGCTAATGTCTCTGGTCTGGTACTTGCTGGTTCAGCTGAGTTCAAGACCAAGCTAAGCCAGTCAGGTATGTTTGATCCCCGGCTTAAAGCTAAGATACTTAACGTGGTGGAGGTTCAGCACGGGGGAGAGAGAGGTTTCAATGAGGCTATCAAGAAGTCATCTGAAGTTCTTGCGAATGTGAAGTTCGCTCAAGAGAAGCTTTTGATAGGAAAGTACTTTAATGAGGTGAACCAGGGCACGGGGAAGTATGCGGTTGGCGTGGAGAACACGTTAAGCGCTTTGGACGCTGGTGCTGTTGAGACGCTGATCGTATGGGAGAATCTTGACATCAACAGATACGTGTTGAAGAACAAAGTGACTGGCGAGACTGTGATAAAGCATCTTAACAAGGAAGGTGAAGTCAGTAGTGATTTTGACGTGGAGGACAAGGTGTTGATGCTAGAGTGGCTGGCTAACGAGTACAAAGGTTTTGGTTGTGCGTTAGTGTTTGTAACCAACAAGTCGCAGGAAGGGGATCGGTTTTGCAAAGGGCTTGGAGGAATTGGAGGGATACTTCGTTACCAGCTTGATGTGGCTGTCTTTGATGAAGCAGAGTATTTGGATGTTAGTGATGATGATGAGTCTGAGTCTGAGTCTGAGTAGCAATCAAAAGAATCCCCACCTTCTCTGGTTCAGGAAGATGTCACACCACCAAGATTGAACCAGCCTGCGCGGGCTAGCGGGGTCACGCAGAAGATAACTCGAAATTAAATGAAGCATCTTTTTACCACAGTAAGTGATATCTATTGAAAGTCTCAAACTTGGTCTTGTCTGTTTTTTTCCTAACGGTTAGGTTAATATTTAAAAATGGTATTAATACAGGTGAAGAATGAAAGAGTTGGAGAATGAAGAAGTCTTGATATGGTTGTGTTAGCCTTGGTCATGTCGTGTGTCTGCGACATCTATAGAGCTTTTTTGGTTTTTTTTTTTAATCTCAGCATTATAATAACATTCTCTCTTTGTGAGATTGGTAGCTTTTTTTTCCCCTAAATATACTCTCTTGTGTGTGAGAGAAACTCTTATTGATTCGGTGTCCTGTTTTTCCTTTTATTGCAATGGATGTTTTGTGACTTTGTGTTGATGAATAAGTTTTGTGTAAGCCCAAAAAATGTGACTAAGCTGAATCACTTTTTAAAATATATATATCTTTCCACAACTTCAGCTCAAAGCCTCAAACACACTCTTAACAATGAACTTATAGGATAAGTTACCGAAAAAGTAAATACAATTAACCAAATCAATTCTATTAAAATAACACATATTGCACTTTGATTCAACAGCACATATATATAGATTGGACATGGTTGTTCTTTACAAAATCATCAATAACCATGAAAGTTTTTTATTTGGGGATCAGAGTTACTTACGAGAAACCTGAAAGTTGCTTAGCCAGGATTCTCCAAGTCATTATTGTTGTTGTTATCACCAGCAGCCAAAAGCCTAAGGAAATAGGGGTAGTATAAAAGGTGTTTGATAAATGTGTAGGTGTCACCACTTGGAGCCACATAAGGAACAAGGAACAGCAACAAGACAAGCAGGAAGATGACACCGATACCCAAAACGAAGCAACCAAGCAAAGGGACGTGGCTTACCACTGCATATGTGCCAGCCATAAACGCTATCGACATTGATGTAAGCGCAAGTGCGAGAAATGGAAGTGTCATGTAGTACGCTTTGAGTATAATAGAAATATCACCGAGCTGTGCCCAAAGGAGAGCAACTATAATAACCATGGAAGAGTACATTGCCAATGTGTCGCAGACAAGAAAGACTTTGAAAGCTATTTTCTTGGTCAAAACGGCCATTCCCAAGTTGGGAGCAGAACCGTTGTAACCACCTGGTAATGCGAGTCCTGCAGTAAAAGTCATGGTGGCTACAAGAGTTGCAACCAGCAAAAGAGTATTGACTTGATCTTTGTACCTCCCACCATCTGCTAACTTCATGATTATTCTACGGTCATTTGTAGTTGGACTCCTTGGTGTACCACCACTCCTCAAAGCCAACCAAGTCAATCTCTGTACATACAAATACACAGATTAGTATGGAAAATTTACACATGGCAACTCGGGTTAAGCTAGTTTAAGTAATTTGGTTTACTTGACTTGTTGGATCAAATACTCAGTTATATCAAATACCACGAAAAAGTTTAATACGCACAAGTTATTTGACTTGAATCGTTACTTGTCAAAATCAAATGCTTATCTACAAATTACTTTGATTATTTGAAAGTATCTGAAAACAAAATATATGTAACAAATACTTTTACCTTTTAACGAGTAAAAAGTACTTTTTAGCTAGTAACAAATACGTTTTAGGAGATACCACGTACTTAGTAACAAATATTTTCCAGAACAACTAACAAGCGTAACACATAACTAGACAAGCAGCGAACAAGTATTAAAATAAAGGTCCCTTTAAATAAGGCTATTTGATATTTTCCATGGATTTAAAAATAATACTTCCTCTGTTTTAAGTTGCAGGTAGTTTAGCTAAAAACACTAATATTAAAAAATTGAGTATTTATTAAAAAAATATAATTTAATATATAAATTCAACCAATTATAAAATAACCAACATAATTTAATTGATTACACTCTATTCAGTGAATAAAAAAATTGCATTGAAATATTCAAACTAATTATATTTTGAAACAATTTTTTTACTAAAACTATTTACAAGGAAGGAGTAAAATTTGTTGATTTGTTATTTCACTTGATAATGCTAAATATTTGATTTTTTTTTAAAAACCATGCCCAGCCCAGTAACTGGTGTTCTTTTTTTTTTTGTTGAATAAAAGGGAAAATAAAAGAAAAAAACTGGTGTTTAGTGAAAAATGCTTCACATAACCTTGAAATAGTTTGAAACTACCTTGAATGGAAGAAACATATTACCTGATGGAATACATAGTTTGAGTCAATCTTATCCTCGGCGACATCCAAAGCTGTGAAACCCTTGTTGTTTGTTTTCTTAAGGTCAACTCTTTTGTCCCAAGTAAGCATACTCACAACTTTAGGGTGCCAATTTTTGGTGGCTAGATGTAACGGTGTATTTCCACCCACATCTTGTTCATTAATCAACTTTTTCTTGTTCTGATCCTTATAATTTTTTAGGATAAACTTGATGGGTTCAAGTTTTCCATTCCTTGCTGCAACGTGAAGAATATTTTGACCGTGTTTGTCAAGCAACTCAAGAACCTCCGGACAACGTTTAAGTATTTCCTCAAGAATTTTGACATGGCCATATTTGGCCGCCATATGAATGGGAAACAAGCCATCATCATCGCTGAGATAAACCATGTCTAGATATTTGTCCAAGAGATAGCAGATACCTTCATAATATCCTATGGACGCTCCAAAAGAAAGACAAGTCCGTCCTTCATCTCTCAGGTCAATAAGACTTGCATCTTTGCTGAGTAAAGCGGTAAGGATATCTGGTGGAGAAATAATATGAGTACCATGCATGAACAAGAAACTTAAGGGTTTATATATATGTTTAGTGCGTGGCAAATTAACAACAAACCTTTCCTCTTAGCTTTCAATGCCGCATGTACGATGGATCTTCCTCCCACCTTTGAACGTAAATCAGATGATTGGTGACACATAGCCGTCACAAGATCTGCCTCTCCAGCTTCTGTAGCAAGGTACAAGGGAGAAAACCCATCGCTGTTGGCAACGAAAGACAAATCTTTCTCTGCTGAGACCAAACAGGAAGCGACCAACATATGTTTCTCCTTTAAGGCAACATGTAAAGCAGTGTCTTGGTTTTTGTTCTTAGCAAAATATATCCTTTTTGCAACACCGACATCATTACGAGATATCTCTGTTATGAAACCAACTAGATGCAACATAACATCAAGATGGCCTGCTCTTGCAGCAACATGGAGAGCAACTTCATCCTTCTGG
Organism: Raphanus sativus; assembly: GCF_000801105.2. Lineage (NCBI taxonomy): Eukaryota > Viridiplantae > Streptophyta > Magnoliopsida > Brassicales > Brassicaceae > Raphanus > Raphanus sativus. Next base: position 16,104,279 of record NC_079516.1, read on the forward strand.
TTTGACTTCATTAGCAAACTTGGGCATTCGTTGATCAGATAACGGACTAGACTGGCGTGACCCGATGATGCAGCAAGATGAAGCATTGTATTCCCACGATCTGTCACTAAGCGTGGAGCAAGTCTAACGTAGCTGTAGTTATCTCTCACGTAATTTAAATTACCCGCTCTTACGGCAGACATCGTCTTTGGATCCATCGATATAGTTTCACCGTTTTCTTCGAAGATAGTGGACAGATCGAGAGATGGTGTGGATATAACAGTGTTTATTTCAGTACTATCCATAACTGAAATGGTCTAATTGAACAAATCCAATTGGGCTATGGAAGGATTATTTGGCAGCTCTATTGATATACAATGGGTTTTGAATGGAGTTTCTCTTATGGAGCTAATGAACCGAATTTCTTATTAGTTGTCTGGGTTGTAAGACCGATTCACCAGCATAAAACTTTCAGCAAAATCTGTTGCAGAACCTTTGGTCTAAAACATGCACGAGTTAAATCCAATGCTTTAAGCTCACAAACGCAAGTAATACTAATCTATAATTTAGCAAGTAGAATAGGCCAAAGGGATAATATCAATTCAATCAGGTAGCCCAAGTTCACAATGTGTAATAAGCTTTAAACTGAACAACTTTTATTTGCTGTTAATTCTTTGGCTTGAAATAAAACAAAATAAAATGTTACGGAATTAAAAGAGAGGTGGTAAATTAATTAATTAAATTTGTACGAGGAGAGGAAATAGTAAAATCCGACAAGAAGTTTCGCAACCCCTCCTAGAATCTTCTGGTCTCTCTCTCTCTCTCTCTCTGTTTGTCTTTTTGTCTCTTTGGATTGTCCCCCCTGTTTCTATGCAGATGCATTACGCAAATGAAGGGTGATTTCAAAACGGAGACGATGGAGATAGACTCCGGTGATACTTTCGCTCTTGATAAAAAACCATCCAGCGACGCCAGAGATTTCCTCTCCGCCGCTCGGAGGCTCGTCGATCAAGGCCACCCTTCCCAAGCTCTCCAAGCGGTACTCTCTCTTTTTCTTAAACATTCTTCTTCTTCTTCGGATTGTTCCATGTGTTGACGTTTTAGAAGATACCAAGTTTTGTCGTTACTATCTTCTTCTCAACAGGTAGTGATGGCGATGAGAACTCAAGGAGGAGATGAGGCGGTACTTCATATACTCAACCGTACCCGTGAGCTTTACAAGCGTAGAATCCAAGAAACATCAAGCGTAGATCAGCTGGCTTCTATATTTGCAGAGTGCGCCATTACAGAAGCAGAGCCTCTTGGGCACGAGCCAACATCATCATCATCAACAGACTTGTGTGGCACCAGAGAAAGAGTCACAGCGGATGCTCGTGGCGTATCTATTCTGGATAAAAGCGGTAGGTCACAGATCATGCTTGATGCCTTTGCTGACGGTAGCAGCTTTATCTGTCTGAAGTGCGGTGGTCTGGTGAGCGTCCATAGGAGGGATGAACACTATGCGTACTATTGCAGTGGTGTCTGATATACAGTGATGATTCTATTTTGTGCTTCTGTTGTAATGTGTTAATTAATGTGTAACGCTTACAATCTCAACATCCTATAGACTTGTAATGATACTTATGCTTATCAAATAAAAGCTTGTAGAAAAGACATTGAATCATATGTTTCTTTAAACTTTTTTTTTGTGTTTTGTATATTTTATCATTTACAACAAAACCCAAAAACAAATAAACTGGTAAGTTCTTTCTTCATACAAATAATATATGCAACTTGAAGATGAGGTTTTACTGATTTAGTTATGTATAAGAAGATGTCAATTTTATCAAACACGAAAAAGAACAATCTAACTCCTAAATAGCCTTCTGCTATCCTCCACTAACTTGCTTAAATAATCCTAGAAAAGATTGATTACCTGCACCCATTCACAGGTAGAGGAGCTTGAACACAACAAAAAAAAACATTTCTCTGAAGAAACTAGATCACATGATCTTCTCAGGCAGAGCCTTATGTCGAGGTTTAGTCCTGACAAGTGTTTCGTCACTGTGCCTGATCCACTCAGAGAGCCTCCACCATGGCTTTTGCCATTTCCATTTGAAGTGAACAATCCACTGGTGATGGCTTCTCTTCCACCTCCATTCCGTAAGGAGAGCTCTGCCTGCAAGTACTCGAGCTGTTGGCGCATTTTCAGCATCTCAGTGGACACAGGATCTCTGTTTACCTGTTTTTTAAGGATATCAGTTATCTAATTTCAGACAATAGTTAGTCTCTTGTATTGACATGACCATAAGGGAACAACAGCTTACGATAGGTTTGTTCCGGATGTTTCGAGCACTGTTTGCATATTTAAGAGTGTTAAGAGTTTCCTCAGCATTAATATCTGCACTGCAGGACTGATACAAGCTGGAACCAGAATAGCAAGAGTTAAAGAAACTAAACGAGCATATTAACATATAAAAGTTCTAACTGCAGATATACCTATCATCACAATTCTGCTGTTGCCTCCAAGAGAATCCTATAACCATGCAAAAGTTTTGAGAAAGAAGCAGACACTGAGCAATGTGATATATATTCAAGAAAAACTGAAAACAAATATATAAGCTGCAAAAGACGTGTGAGTTTACTGTCTCTGTAAGGAACATGAGCACCTTCTTTACGCTTTTTCTCGTCTCCGAGAGCACTGATGACATTACCAGGCGCAAGGAGGTCTTTATTTATGTGTACTCCTGTCTGATAAAAAACAAAACGCAACAGAAGAGCACTTACCTTCTTTGAATCTCATACCGTCAGAGCCAGTTCGTTTGGCTCGTTCTGAACCGGCAAGGTCCACTAGGTGCAACTTAGCACACAGATATTCTTCTTTCAAACTCCCACAGCCGTTTTCAGGAGAATCTCTGTTGATCTTGCGCATTTGCTCCACAGTGATAGTGAAAATGGCATGTGATTTGTAGACATTTCAGCTTGTCATAGCAGCTTAGCCAGCTGGCGTATTGCCTTATCCACAGCTTCTAAACCTCTAACTTTGAACATTGTCGCCTTGTCATGACCCGCATCATCTAAAGCCCTTATGTGAAGGAACCCGAAGTCATAACCATCTGACCTTCCCGGTTTTACGCCCGTCCTCTCCCGGTACAAAGAAATTAGGACAAGGATTCAAAGGAGCTGAGAGAGCATCGTCTATAGCAACTGCTTTAGCTGTAAGAAGTGTCCTATATAATCACCAGTGGCTCCTGGAGCTTCTAGAATGTCAATACCAAGCGACATACCAAGTCCAGCTATAATCTTTGTTGGTGCTGCTACCATACAAGGCCACAAACCATGCTTCTCTTCAAAAGGAGGAACCTCTATTCGAATGCCACAGCCTCGTAGAAGAACGAGATTGGCAATGTTCTTGCCTTGTGCAACTCTCTTTGCATTAACCGGGTGAGAAACAAGAATGCGTGAGATCTCCCTGGACAAAGAGAGAAGTGATGTTCAAAGAAGGTGATTCTCTTGCATCATGACTTGTGTTTCGGATTGGTTTTGTCTTGAGAATCTCTTTACAAAAAGATAGGATTTTAAATTAAACCAGACCGGATTAGGATATAAAATAGACCGGTTTAGATTGGACAGGGACACAGGATTTTGTACTATATGGACATTGGATGGGCCACTACACAAACTCTATGTTGGATTACTAATCAAATATTTTAGCTAAGACGGTAAGGCTCATTATTAGTCAGCGTAGACGTGTTGGGCGATGGGATCGGATCAATTTGCCAAAGAGTTTACGTTGGCTTTCTTCACTAACGTGTTGGTCAGCTGTAATGACATGTTCTACTAAACTGGCCATAGCTTTTGAGTTAAGACAGAGAGTTCAGAATATATATGAATCTAACTCTCACGTAAAACTAACTAGCTAACTAATTTCAAATATAGCAAAGAAGAACAAAGACACTCTGTGACTTAAAAGATGCATCAAAATTTATTACGAACAGAACAGCTTAGTAAGATGTAAACTCATTGATACTCGGTTCGGATCTTTCCAAAACCAAGTTGTTACTGTTTAATAGACGAGAAAGAACCGTATCTTAAACTTCACTAAAAAAAACTTCGGACTCCACAAATCGTTGGTGCTATCCTTTTTAAAAGTTAGTTGGACTTCAGCCAAATACCCCCAAATTAAACAAACCAGAAGAAAATCATTAGGACTCGAATTTTCTAAGTCTAAACATATAAAACATAAAGAGAAAATATACAATGACATTAAAAAAAAATACAAACTGTAAAATCCATGGATGAGATAATATTTTAGTTTAAATTCACAAATCTTATAAATGTTTGACGTACTTGATTACTAACTATTTTAAGTATTGTGATAGTTTATTCACGAGATTCATCGTTCTAAATTTTGGTAAGAATCAGAAGCACGTCCACTTTTAATTAGGCTTCGTGATGGAAAATTAACGGAGACTCGTGTTGGTTAATAACTTAATATGGTGTATGATTTTTGGTATCCAGTATTCATCTTTGATTTTACGTTAACATAAAGTGGAAAAAAGAAAGAAAAAATCGAGTCAAACCGACACAACCCGACACATAGAGATGGCTACATTCATGAAAATCTCACTTTGCTTGTGATTTACAATATCCTCGTTGTGAGAAAAAATTTGGAGTTTGGTATGAAGTGCGCAAGTTGCACCGCTCATTCCCCACTAAACATTAGTTGACCTAATTAATCCTAAACAAACATTTTTATTTCTTCAAAATGGTCGGCACTTATTTTTCTTTGTTTACAAAGATATTTATATTCTAGTTGTGCTTGTTATCAGATATTGATATTGTGATATGTTTTCGTTTTTATTCAGTCGGTTGTGGTATATGAACGTGCAAAGTGAAAGTAATTCACTTGAACCAAATTAACACTTGTTTTTGTCGAGAACTTCTTTTTACGTAACATATACATTATACGAGTTTGTTTTATTCTGATGTTGACACATAGTTAGCTGAATCTTAAAACAGCTTTATACCAAAGTTTTTATGTGAAAGACCAAAGACTTATTGTCCTTGGTACTTCAAATCCTAGCCTCTCTGTCGACATGATCTATTTCATCATGTTCATCCATGTAGTAATTAATCTATTTGACTTTTAACTACTAATCATGCATTTTGTGGCGTCTGACTAAATATTTTTCCTTATACATACAAGTTATTCTAACTAGGTCCACAGATACACATTTGAGAATTCGATTACGTCACCTAGAGCGTTAATATTGTCGCTATAAATATGTTACTCTACTTTCAGCTCGTAAACTTACCAATCAGGTGGACAAAAATTTAATCACTAATTTATTCTTTTACTCTGGTCACTATTTAAGTGAAGGTAAAACACTATTAGTTTTGAAGTGGGAATGTCAGTTACTCTGATATTCTCGCTATAATTTTTTTAAAAAACAAGTAGTGCGGGATGGACTTTTGTTCGGACCGCATGTAGAATTGTGAAGATGATAATATGATGTGGTTAGATACATCATTGTACATAAAATAGTTTTATTTTTTTAATTATTAAAAATGTAAAAAAACATAACCACTACCAATAAACTAATAGTATTTTACTCTTCTCTTTTATATCTGAATTATTTAGCTGCTAAAACTAGTTATACAAAAATTATTATAAAAATAATTTATATAAAATAATAAATATTGAATGTGTTATATATGCCTAAGTTTTAAATGTTACATATTTATATAAATATATATATATATATATATATATATTTTAACAGATAAATTATCATTTTACTTTATATATATATATATATATAAATATTATTTTAATATAAATGGTTTTTAGTTTGTAAAATATAAAATATTATATATATCTGTAGTTACACTTTTTATTATATATGTGGCTATTTATATTTTGTGTTGAACCGTTTATTTTTTACGAACCACAGTTGTACCGTATTATGCGTTTTTTTTTTCACAAACCGCAGTTAAACTGTACCGCAATTAAATCGCACCGCAATATGCATTTCACTTGATCTGTACCATTCAGATCCTAGCTTTGTGTGTGTGATTGGTTAATGTCAGAGTAAAATGGTGGGAAAATAAAGTGGGAAAGAAAGGAGATATTTTTGAAAAATTTGGAGTAAAACTTTCTACTTGTTTAAGGTTCTGACTGTAAAATACTTAGAGAGTAAAAAAATTAGGTGGAAAACATTTTACTCCTAGTTACTCTACAAGTTTGCCAATCAAGTTAAAAAGTTATTTATGTGTCTGATTGACAACTAGTAGCGCAAAACAGAATACTAAAGAAGAGTAAATGAGTGAAAAAGAGTGGAGTAAACAAAATAATAATTAAAAAATAAAAGGTGGAACTCAGCGTTAATGAGTTTACTCTTCCAAAACCATGAGAAAAAAAGTAACTCCTTTCCTTTTTGTCGAACGGTAATCAGCGCAAAATTATTAAAATATCATTAAATTTTATTTTACCTAATTGGTAGGATTTCAGCTGAAAGTGGAGTAAATATTTTCCACCCATAAATATTATCGTCATTGGTGTCTTTCAATCACACCCTATGTCTTTTATTCTAGTTACTATTTAAATAGAGTAAAATGTACACATAAATTTACTCTCTCACATATAAGAGTAAACATATTTACTCCAATTTCTTCTCTTTCCCATTTTTATTTTTTCTCCTCTTTTTAACCTATTTATTTTTCTTCCATTTACTCTAGAATATCCAGTCACATCTTAAGAGTGTGATCGGTTTAGGGGGAATAAAGTGGAATAAAAAAGAGGTGAAAAACAGATGAAAGTAAAATGGTTGAAAAGAAAAATAGAATAGCTAGTGTTACTCTAGTAAAACTTGGGGTGAAAAATAAGTGTGTATATATCTCTATCAAAATAGTAACTAGAATAACGATGAATAAACAACATTTCACATGATCAGTAATATTTGAGTGGAACTTATGATTCGAATGGTAAAAGTAGTTCAAGTGGTGTAGATCATGCAGATCAAGCGGAACAAATGCATATCAAGCGGAACAAGTGCAGATCAAACGGATCATACATGAAAGATGCAGAACATGCAGGAAACATGCATATCAATAAGAAAAAACAATTATTATAATTTTAAATGATAAAAATCTAAGTAAAGTAGATTAAATGTTTAAAAGATTATAATAAATATATCAAATATATAATATATAAATATAGTACATAAATAACAAAAATTATTGCACTAGATCCATGATATTACAATTTTGAAATAAAAATTTAATAAAATATATCTCTTTCATTATTGTTCTTATTTAAATTATATTACTATGTATTTGCATAATTCATATCATAATTAAATATCTAAATGAAATATATATATCTCTTCATAAGTATACATATTTAAATTATATTGCTATATATTTGCGTAATACAAAATATGAATCTTTTACATTAGTATACATATTTAAACTATATTAATATAGATATACATAATATATTATAAATGAAATATACATTATATTAATATAATCATTTAAAAATAAAAGTTATATGACAAAAAATAATAAGTAGAGAATGATGATTTAGTATTGTTAAAGTTGTAAATAAGATAAAATAAAAATATTATATTCATAAAACTAGATAAATATATTTTTAAAATATGTGTTGTAACAAAGTTATTTATTGACCAAACAAAAGAAAAAAAGTAGATCAACACCACCAAATGTTGACGGGTGAAATCTGCAAAACTATTGAATTGCATGCAGATCTCCCGTTTGAACTGCTTTTACAAATAGAAAATGTTGAATGGTGAATGTAGTGCGGGAAAACTGCATGTGGAGGAAAACTACACTTGTCCCGCTACTCCATTCGGACACCTAGAGTAACTTTAAAGTTAGAGTAAATATTTACTCTATATTAACTATACAATCACACCCTAAAGTGAAGAAATAATTTACTCTACATACCTTCAATTTTTGAGTAAACCAGTGGAAAACTTATTTCACTTAATTGACAAAAAAGTGAAAATGAGAGTAAAAATTGAATTGAGAGTAAATATTTACTTTAAGAAGTATATGCAGTCATACCCTGTGTGTGATTAGCAACATTAGAGTAAAATGAAATTAAAAAAATGGTCAAAAAAAGAAAAATTAAACGGTAAAAAATGAGTGCGTTTCCCTCCTAATCAATAGTGTGATTAGAGTAAATATGAAAAGATAGTATATCACTTGACTGGTGACTTTTTAGCTTAACTGAAGAATAAATATATATCAAGAGTAAAAGTTTACTCTATAAATATCATACAGTCATAGCTTTGTATTTTTTTATTATTCATTATATATTTCACTTACTCTATAGCTTTCACTCCAAATTATTCCACTTTAGTTACTCTCATCTACTCTAGTCTCTATTTTTTGCCAATCACACCACTACAGGAAATGTGGGTATTAATAGCATTTGATTATAGCGTTTTTTGACATTTCTGCTATTGTATATCAACACTTGATTTTTTTATAGCGTTTGTTGATTTAAAACGCTATATTTGTTATGGCGGGAAAAAAAATTAGGCATGTTAATTTATTAACTATAGGCGCCAACACTTGGAGAAAAAAAAAATTTGCCACCAAAACATTTCTCAGATTCACTTAGATGGCTTTGTATTTGAGCAAAAAAAAAAGGCTTTGTGTTATTTCTCAGAACCTTAAACTGGAGTCTCTTTCTCCACCTCTCTCTCTCGCGAACTCACTGTCTCTTTATCTCCATCTCTCCTTCATTAGATTTTGACCCTTTTGTTGTAGTTGTTGTTAAATAGTGGATTTGGGTTTTTAGCTCTCTCTCTCTCTCTTTCTCTCTTTCTCTCTTTCTCTCTTTCTCACGGCTCCACCTCCTAAAACTCGTAAACTTTTCGTGTGTTCTTGTCTTTCCGCGATCTGATTCCAAAATTCCTTCACTTTCCAGAGAAAGAGATCAAAGAGGAGGGAGCGTGTTCAGATTGGAGCTAGCGATTCTTCAGTGGCGGGCTTCAACGTTACCGTCATCATCATGAAAAAATGGATCTTCCAGGTATATCCCTTTATTTATCTGATCTCTCTGTCTTATGGATGTAAAGTTTACACCTTTTTCTTGGAAATTTATGCAGAAACTGGATTTCAAGTTTCCATTGTCGTTTTGTGTGTTCACTTCATATGCTCATCTATTGGAGCTTACATTGTGATTAAAGTTCTGAAGCTTAAGCCTTTGATCGTGGTTGAGCCAGAGGATCGATGAAGGAGGATCCCAATGTCTTTCATGTTCTGTATCAACATCTGTGTTGGGAAATGTCAGCCTTATAGATACATCCCTGTTTCTTTCATACAGACGATTAAGTCCTTCACTCCAGCTACTACAGGTTAGGGTTTGAGATGTGATCTTTCTCTTTGTATTATGTTCTTGGATCTCAAGAGAATCTTTGATTGTTTCTTGTTGTGTTTTGAGCTGTTGTGTTACAGTGGCTTGTGTTTAGGAAGTGCTTTGACTGGTGTATTTGGGCGTCTCTTGTCCCCATTGTTGGAGGGATTCTTCTGACCTCTGTAACAGAGCTTAGCTTTAACTTGTTTGGGTTCTGTGCTGCTCTGTTTGGGTGTTTAGCTACTTCCACTAAGACCATTCTTGTTGTGTACAAAGGGAAACTTGATAACCAAAGACGTATTGCTGTCAAGAGGCTTAACAGGAAAGCTTGGCCTGATTCTTGTCAGTTTCTGGTATACATCTTTGTTTAAAGCTCTTACCTTTATGCAATTCTGGTTCTTGAATCTTTGCTTTTATTTTTCGGTAGGATGAAGCTAAAGCTGTTGGGCAGTTAAGGAACTATAGGATGGGAAGTCTGCTTGGATGTTGCTATGAAGGTGAAGAGAGACTTCTTGTTCCTGAGTTTATGCCTAACAAAACTCTGGCTAAGCATCTTTTCCACTGTAAGATTTAGCTTTCTTCTGTCGGTTATGGATCTCTATGTATGGTTACATCAAGCTTGAGACAGAAAGTGTTAATATGTTTCAGGGGAGTTGCAACCTATGAAGTGGTAGCTTTACATATTGCTCTGGCTCGTATTCCTGGTGGTGCTTGCCGTGGAACTGCTAATATGAGTGACTTAACTAGGTTGTGGACTAGATTATGGTTGTGATTGTGTGTATTTTGGCTGGTAAAGCTGCTAGAGCTTAAGTGATTGTTGTTCCTTCTCTGCCTAAACAGACATATTTTTTTTCTTCTCTGCCTAAAGTAAAGTTTGAAGTTCGTCTTTTTTAAGACTTATGTTTCTTAGTAAAATTTTTATTTGTAAATAATATGTTTTATGATTGCTTTAAATTTTGAAATTTCATCAAAAGAAAAACGTTATGTTCAAAAATTAAACTATTGTTTATATTTATAAAGTACCTATTAAATTTTGATATGTTAAAAAAAAAATTTGTATTTTGTAATTAAAAAAAAATCCTAAACCCTAAACATGTTTTTAAACAGTAAACATAAATTACAAAATTCAGTTTTTCATAATGCTTTAATCTTAACCTTAAATTCAAAATTTAATCATTTTAAAAATCTATAAAACCTTTTTTGCTTATTTGTATTTTGTAATTAAAAAGCCAAAACCCTAAACCCTAAACATGTTTTAAGATTCTAAACATAATTTAAATTTTTTACTATTTTCATAGTATAATTTTAGTCTTGAACTTAAACTCAAAATTGAATAATTTTAAAATATAATCTCAAATTTAAAATCAAAACCTCAAACACTAAATTTTAAATCTACATCCTACACTAATACCCTAAACCCCAAACTCAAACCCTACATATAAAGTCAAAAATCTAATTACTACAAATAATACAATTACTAAACTAAAACCTATTTCTTATATAAACAATAACATTTTATTTTCGAATATTTATCTTAACCAGAATTCTATTTCACAAACCCTTCAAACCCTAAATCCCAAATTCAAACCCTACATATAAAGTCAAAAACCTAATTACTACAATCAGTATGATTACTAAAATAAAACCTATTCCTTATATAAACAATAACTTTATTAATATATTTTCAAATATTGATCTTAACCAGAATTATATTTCACAAATCTTTCAAACCCTAAACCCCAAAGCTTAAATTCAAATCTCTAATATATATTCCAAAAGTATATTAAACATTTTAAACTTAAACTATATATTTTCAAAAAATATCTAACTATATAGGTTATAACTTTCAAATACAAAAATATAAATATAATACCATAAACCACATACTTTGAACACCAAACCCTATATCATAAACACCAATCCTTTCATTTTGAACTTGTAATCTTAAAATTTTAATTATAAACCATAAAATAAAAATAAAAAATTTAACTGTATACATACAGCCATTATTTAAAACTAAAGATTTTTTTCTATAAATTAAAGATATGGTTATTGATATTGACCAATAAGATAGCTTAAAAATTTAAAACAAAGAAGTTAAAAAGAAAAAAATAGAAAAAAATGATATTGACCAATAAGATAGATCTACACGGATCACAATCTCTACCGTTGGATTAGAATGGACAAAGGTAATCTAACGCTCTATCTTTTCCTTTCTTTTCTGCGTCTCTTTCGATCTCTTTCTGCGTCTCTTTATTTTCTACAGATCTCAGAAGAAAAAATTAATCTCTCATCTCTCTCCCTCTCTCCCTCTCTCTCTCTCCATGTCTCTGTTTCGATCTCCTCTCCTCTCAGTCCCAAGGGTTTTTACTGATTCGAAGTGTTAAACACAGATCTTGTCTTGTCTCGAGACTCACTTTCCTTCTGTCTCACTTTGGATTAGGGTTTCGATTTGTCCTCACTATTCTGCATCAATGGGTCTCGATTAGGGTTTCAGAGATTTAATGGTTAGTTTGGATGCTAAAGCTGCTTGAGCCAATCTGATTGCTGTTCCTTCTAGAAATAGAAGTTTATTTGCAGGTAAGGGCATGAAGAAGATCGTTTGACCTCCACACCACCACGACAGGTAAACTCACATCCCCTTTCTTTTATCTGTTCTCTCTTTCTTTTCATCTGATTCCGGTTTTGTTTTTCTATTCTTAGTTAAAAAAGGCGGAAGAGGCTGAAGAAGCTTGCTGGTGGTGGTATTGGCGTCAACTATGGTGGTCTCGGCGTCAACAGTGGTCGTCTCGACATCGTCAATGGTAGCTTAGCGCAGTGGAGGAGGGGAGGAGGCTGAATAAGCTTTACTGTGGTGTTCTAGGCTGGTGGTCTCGGCCTTAAAGATGAAGAAACCAAAGAAACTGAAATTGACGGCAAAAAGTTTAGATGTAGGGTTAATTTTTGGTTAGGTTAAGCTTTAGGTTTACATTTCTAAACCAAGTTTTGTAAACCAGAATTTATTTGTAAACCAGAATTAAATTACTAAATAAAATTTTATTTTAATTATATTAATTGGCCTATTTAATTTAATTTTAACTAATTATTATTAATTAATTTTCGGATAATTAAAAAACTAATTAATAACACGAAAGATTTGCTATCTTTGCTACTGAGAAAAATAAAATTATTAGGTTCTAATAACATTTGTTAAACGTTATTATAAATATTAACAATTGCGAACACAAAAGCGCTGTTGTTATAAACTTAATAATAGCACAACCGAAAACCGCTATTAAAAGGGTCGGACCTATTATAACGGGCGATGTCAGAGCGTTCAAGGAAACGCTATTGAAAATGAATCATAGCGCTTTTCGTCCGCTATTACTACCCACGTTTCCTGTAGTGCACGATATGTGGAATGCAGATAAATACATGTATATACTTAATAATTTGGGAATTTTCCAACATTGTTGGCATCTACTCATTGTTGACTCATCGCTATTAAATTAATTTGGCAGCTCTCGGGCTGGCATTTTCATCATCGCTATTAAAAACCTTTGGCATGTGGGGTTTCGGAAGGACTCAACTTGTTGCATTCACTATCCTATATTATCTTTAAAAGCACTAGATAGATTCAAACTAGGCCTATATTCAAAATATTAAAAAAAAACTCCCCACGAAAAACATTACACAACAAGAAAATGTATAAGAATATAATTATATTTTAGTTTAATGGTTATCCAAGAAAATATGAAAACTTAGCTGTTAAAATGTAAATTTTGGTGGTAAATTCTGAATTTGTGTTTATCTTTATATTTTTTTGACGTATATGTTCCCGTAGTTGTTATATACTGTAGTTATATATTGTTTCTAATTCTTTTTTTTGGGTCAAATATTGTTTCTCTTTCTATTTCTATTTTCAACTCTCTACTGACGGATGAGAGGAAGCTAGGAGAAAAAATAATGATTCTGCGAATAAGACACATGAAATAAATCGTGAACTTTTGTAGTACCACAGGGCCATGACATTGACGTATATCTTATTATCGTTTGATTATAAACGTAGAAAGTGCCGTGCCTGTAATTTAAGAGGCCTATGGCTCGATTTTTAAAATGTAGCCAGTTTTTTTTAAAAAGGTTAACAAGCAATATAATAATGAAAATTAGTAGGTCAAGAAACAAAAAGAAAAAATAGTCGACAAAAAGAAAAAAAATATTATAAAAGTGCTTAAGCTAACGAGGCCAACTGTCAAAATTAAAATAACTGAAAATAATAGTCAAGTTCAAGATTGAAATCGTAGACTAGTAAAAATGTTTTGACACATGAGTTACCCTACTGGTCCGTACGAATAAATTATCAAAATGTGGCCCTGTAAATTAAGGCGGTTTGCCTTTTATCTTATTTATAAAAAAAAAATTACTATTCAAGAATAATCTTTAAAGAGCAAAACAAGAATAAAATTTTGTTTTAAATGAATCATAATTTTGGAATATTATATTGGGTTTGTTTCTTTAGATATATAAACTCAATTTTGACCATATTAACAAATTGGGTCGGTTTCTGTATCAATTATTTGATTTGATGAAGATGGGATTGAACAGTTTATTTGAGTACTTATTACCAGCAAAGGTAACCCAGGAAACCAATAACGCAGTCTGATTTACACCTCTGACTAGTTTTTTAAAGCAGACAATCAAAGTCTCATATTTACAAGATCAACAAAGACTCACTTCAGCAGAAAAAAAAGAAAAAAAGAAGGAATACAAATAAACTTAATTTCATTTTCATTATTGTTTTGAAATATAAAATGGATATTGCATGAAAGGTTGGGCTGGACCAATAAAAATGGCGGCTACAGCTGGCGACTTTCCTGTCCAATGCTCACCTCAACCTCTTTATTTCCTCACGTGACCCTCTTAACTTTCTCGCATCCTCAAAATCTAACGGCTCAAATTCCTCAATAAACTACATTTTTTGTTTTATCATTTTGCCAAAACTTGGTAGCACTGCCATTTCTGGGGGACGAATGGGTCCCGCTCGCTTGCTTTTTATTGCTTATGTTTTTGTAAAGATCTGCTTCTGTCAAAGATTCTCTGTATATTTGAAAAGGTACGGTTGAATATTTGTATCTTTTTTTTTTTTATTTGTATATTTGTATCTTATTATAAGAGCATACTAGATTTTGACCCGCGCTTTCAAAGCGCGGATTTATTTTCCTTTATTTTTCTAAATTGACAAATATTTAGTTTAGTAAATGTCATATTTTCATATATTTATTTTTTTATAAAAGACTTAAGCTTTTTATCTTTCTTTATCGTGTTTCATTTTAAATGAGTATAGGCCTGAGTACAATATCCGGACCCGAATAACCAACCCGAAACCGACCCGAAAATCAGGGTCCTGAACCCGATCTGACCCGGGGTAAATATCCGAATGAGTTCTAAATTGCTATATCCGAAGAACCGGTCTCAAACCTGACCCGAACCGAGAACCGAATGAGTACCCGAAGATATCTGAAATGTGAATATATATCTAAAATATATGTTATAGTTATATTTATAATTATTTTAATATTTTACATTAATATTATAATTTAATTACAGTAGTTATTTTTGGTACTTTGAGTATTTTTGGATAAAATATGATAGGTTGAATAAAAGTTTACCCAAAAAAAACTGTATAGAATGGATATTTTGGTTATTTTTGGTTACTTTTGAGTAATTTGGATACAAAATTTTGAACCGAATCTAATACTTTGGTTACTTTGAGTATAAATAACCAAACCCGTTTTAGATACTTTGGTTATTTGGTTATTTTTCATGTTTTTATGCATGAGAACCGAACCCACCCGGACCCGGAAAGATCCGACTCGAATCCGACCCGAAATTTTATAATACCCGAATGAGGTTTAATTTCAAAACCCGAAAAATCAGATACCCAAAAGAACCGATCCATACCCGAACGTCCAGGTCTAATGAGTATTTATGTTTAGAAAATTAAACTTTTTTTTAATGAATTAAATTGGTATAACTCTGATAAATTAATTTTATTATGTGGTTAATTTTTTAAATAAAAAAGTTATATAATTTTAGTAAAGATTTATACTTTTCAATGAAAAAAATCAATTTTTTATGAATGCTTAAATTATATTAAAAAAAGAAAAAAACATAATAACTAAGTGATTAATTTTTGTTCACTACAAAAAATATTAAGAATGGTTGAAAATAAATTATTTGAACTTGGAAAAAAAAATAAGAATTGGATCTGATTTCTTAATCGGCCCAAATGCCCCAAGAGAGATCTGATGTGGGCAGTGGGCTGAATCAAAAAGAAAGACCCAATATAGATGTGTTATTGATATTACTTGATTGCCCTTAATGAAATGTGCAATGTTAGTAAAGAAAAGGGTAATTTTAGTAAAAAGACCAATAGGATCCTGCTTTAATAGTATAGATAGAATCAAATTCACTTCATCCATACTCTATTTCTTCCTCTAAAATAGAGATTGCTATTTTCACATCTATAAATAGGAGAAGAAATAGCAATTCTCTATTTTTATTCTATAAGACCATCTCCAATGTATTTTGTTATTTTCACTTCTAAAATAGAGAAACTTTATAATAGATGTGGAATATGCTCCAATGTATTTCTCTAAAATAACAATCTCTATTTTGTAGAGTAAAAAAATAGAGGAATGCTTTTTTTTCCTCTATAAATAGAGGAAAAAATAGAGATCTCTATTATAGAGGAAGAAATAAAGGTGGGTTGGAGCATTTTTACCTCTAAATGCTATTATAAAAGTGAAAATAGCAATGAGTTGGAATTGTTCTAGAAATTGCTATTATAGAGAAATACATTGGAGTAAACTCCACCTCTATTGTAGAGTTCCTCTATTTTAGAGACAAAAATAGAAGAATATATTGGAGATAGTCTTAGCTTTGGTTGCTTCTTCGTTCACTTTTGCGTCAAGTGGTTTGGGTTGGAAGAATAAAGTAATAATGAGTTAATTTAATTAACAATGAAAGATCAATTATAATATAAAACTAGGTGATTTTTTCCGTGCATGCACGTATATAAATATTTATAAAATAAATATATGATAGAAATTTTAATGTTTTAATTTAAATTTTAGTTATCTTTTTAATTTATACGTATAATTTATTATAAATAATATTATATTATTTTAGTTAGACATGTAATTTGAATATATAATTTTAATCGATTTGATTGTTACTTTGATATATTGAACTGTATTTTCTTCTTCAAGTTCAACCATATTATATTTTGTTCTGAAAATAGATTAAAATTTTGATTACATTTTTTTTTGAAATTAGACTTTTGATTTTGAACGTAAAAATTTAGATTGTTTAAGTTACTCATTTTGTGGGTTGTATTGAGTTACACATATTTCTTCGAACCATATTACTTTTGATAATAGTTAAACTAAATTTGATTATTTTTATTCATTGCATTAGTTTAGTTCTTCATCTTTATTTTTATATATAGTTTCGTGATTTTTTGTATAATTTTATATTTATGGATTTGCGGAAAATAGTAGAAAAGACTGAAATGATGATATAAGTATGAAGTTTTATAGATGAACATTACCGATAAATTTTGAAAACTCATGAACATATATCAACACTTAGATTTTTTTGTAAATTTAAAGTAACTTTCTACTTTAGATGTATAAAATAGAAATTAAAAATATTCTAAACAATCTTAACCATAAAAATTCTAAATTGTTAGGTATTCTTATTATAGGTATATTCTGTTGTATATATATAAATATTAAGACTTACAGATTTTTTAGTACTATTTAGGTTTGATTAAAGTTTGTAGATTTTAATTTTTGTAGTTTATTATATAGAAAATGTAAATCAAAACTAAAATTCAACAAAAATAAATTATGCAAAAATGAATAAACATCTCAATAGTAGAAATTATAATATATCTTTAGTTCATCAATGATATTTTAGTATATGTTATTATACTAATTCTGTAATAATCTAAGAAAATAGACAGATATAAATAAAATGTATTTATTAATTTTGAAATATATTTTATGATGTTTAATATTATTTTTAAATCGATGATTATCTTTTAATTTGTGAAATTTCCTTTTTGTGTAATCACATTATATATATTATATTTTCATAAAATATGTTTTCTTTCCTTTTTGTAAATATAACTTTTGTTATTAATATTTCCTTTTTATTATATGTTATTTGGAAAAATATGAAAAGGGAAACTGAAATATAAACTTAATTAGCATAAATCGTTAAATATCTTTTAATAATTAGATATAATATTTTTAACTTTTTTTTTTATAATATTTTAACTTATTAAGGGTGTCTCTGTAAATAATTACGTGATCGCGACACGTAATAAACCGACTTCTCAAATAATATTATATAGATTATCACTGGATGTCAAAAAAAAAATATATATATATATATATATAAAGGTTTTTTTGGTAAAAGACCCAAATATTATGGGCGAAGACTAGTAAAAACTGTAAATAAAGATGTCTCCCAAGACTCAAACAAATGACATGATACAGTTTGTAGTAATATTCTACTTTTTAATAAACTAGTAGTAGTATTTTACAATTTAGTTAGTGCATATTTTTACGTATAGAAGGAAATGAAAGTATTGGGTGAATAAAAATCGAGGTTGTGCTAGAGCAAACTCTTTTTAACTTCAAATCTATTTTTAACTACTTACTTTTATTAGGAGGGAATATTTACTGATTAATTCAAATTAGTTAACACTAAGATTCCGGAGATTCCAATATAGAAAAGTCAAAGATTCAAAGAACAAGTCCAGGTCCTCGCGTTGTATCCGAGTCACCATCCACTCATCCTTCATATCTTCCTCCACCGTCTCTCCAGAAATTTCCTATTTCAATTAAAATAAAAAAACAATAGTCATCAATATTATCAATTAAATACTTATCCAATGACTCATCCTATAGTCAGTGCCTGGCTGTCTCTGTCGTCCGTAATTATTATGGTAACATATATTGTTGAGTTAAATTTAAGAATTTGACTTTCTTTATAAAGATTCCGTCGTAACTTTAGATGATTTAATTTTATCACAATCCTATTATATCGAACACGTAAAACGTGTATGTATATGCATATAGTTTTATACTCCTCTATAAATATATGTGGCAGTAACAAAGGAGGAGACATCAATCACACAACAAAGCGTTTAGAGAAGAAAAGAAAAGCGATAAAAGCGAGAAGCCTAAGAAACATCAAAAGAGAAGAAAAACAATTTTACTTTTCATTTTATCAAGAACATCTTTGAATTTTATGGCAACCCGTCTCCTCCGAACAAACTTTATCCGTCGCCCTTACCGTTTCTCCGCTTTGAGCCCGGTGGGTCAGCCCACCGTGACCGCTTCAACCGCCGTTGTCCCAGAGATACTCTCCTTCGGACAACAAGCGCCAGAGCCGCCTGTCCACCACCCAAAACCAAACGAAGCTCGCCATGACATCGATTTGTCCGACCAAGCTCGTCTCTTTGCCTCTGTCCCCACCTCCGATCTCCTCCGATCCACCGCCGTGCTGCATGCGGCGGCGATAGGTCCTATGGTGGATCTTGGATCGTGGGTCATGAGCTCTAAACTCATGGACAACGCCGTAACTCGTGCCATGGTCATTGGACTTGTGAAAAGTACGTTTTATGACCATTTCTGCGCCGGTGAAGACGCTGACGCAGCCGCGCAACGCGTCAGAAGTGTTTACGAGGCTACGGGTCTTAAAGGTATGCTTGTGTACGGCGTCGAACACGCCGATGACGCCGCCTCTTGTGATGATAACATGCACCATTTCCTTCGAACCATTGAAGCTGCCAAATCCTTACCAACATCTCACGTAAGCAACCCTAACTCCAAATTCCTCCTTTTTGTCTTTTTAATATATATTTCTTTATTTCATTTCAGAGGTCCTCCGTTTTTTTTTACATCGCCGAAAATCATTTTAAAAATCGTATTAGAAAAGACAAAAGAAATCTATCATTCCATATCTCAAGTTTAACTATTCAAATATTAGTTTCTAAAACAAATCATTTTAATGGAGACCTCTAATTATAAAATTAGGGCAAGTCGGTTCCGACAGCCGAATCTCCGTACCCTGTCAAAGTACACACTTGCATAGACGTGCATATTTATATTTCCCTTTTCATATAAAATTAATAATTGATTAAATTACTCGCACGCGTTTTCAAAAATGTTTTCGCGTTTAATTTATTTACTTTTTTAGCAACAATTTATTTACTTTCAAAAAATATTTTAGACACGGTGATAAACTAAAAGCATTACGTCACTATCTTACCTGACTAGATTTATACGCACAAGGTCCCTGACCTTGCAGATGGACTAGAACTTTCGTCAGAAAGCTAGTATAAGAGCATGATTATTGCATGATTATTGCAAAGATTCTTAGCAAAAATCTTTAATACATATATATGTATATATATGTATATGTATATATTATATATATGTATGTAATTGTTTGTTAAAGATTTTACGGAAACCGAAACCAAAAGTTTCTTAATTAAGGAATTTTCGGTTTCGGTTTCCGTAAAGTTCTTAGCAAACAATTACATACGCATATATAATATATATATATATATATATACATATATGTGTATTAAGAACTTTTGATAAGAATCTTTGCAATAATCATGCTCTAACACTTTAGGAATATTCTCCCTTTACAAAAACCGGTTTGTTCCGGTTTATTTATTATCTTTGGTTTTATAGTAACCCGTTATTTTTCCTTGCCCTAACAGTTTAGCTCAGTGGTCGTGAAGATAACTGCGATTTGTCCCATCAGTCTTCTAAAACGAGTGAGTGATTTGCTTCGATGGGAATACAAGACTAAGAACTTCAATCTCTCGTGGAAGCTCAAATCCTTCCCGGTTTTCTCCGATTCAAGCCCTCTCTACCACACAAACTCAGAACCGGAACCGTTAACCGCCGAAGAAGAACGGGAGCTAGCAGCAGCTCATGTAAGGATCCAAGACATCTGTAGGAAATGCCAAGAGTCCAATGTACCTTTGCTGGTCGATGCGGAAGACACAATTCTCCAACCCGCGATCGACTACATGGCTTACTCATCAGCGATCTTGTTCAATGCGGACAAAGACAGACCTATTGTCTACAACACGATTCAGGCCTACTTGAGAGACGCTGGTGAGAGGTTGCATCTGGCTGTACAAGAAGCCGAGAAAGAAAATGTTCCTATGGGGTTTAAGTTGGTGAGAGGTGCTTATATGTCTAGCGAAGCTAAGTTGGCAGATTCCTTGGGACACAAGTCACCAGTTCATGATACAATTCAGAACACGCATGATTGCTACAATAACTGCATGACTTTCCTAATGGAGAAAGCCTCGAACGGTTCAGGCTTTGGTGTGGTTCTTGCAACACATAACGCTGATTCTGGTAAGCCATTGAAACACAATTTAAACAGATGATTTTCGTTCTTTTTTTTGGGTGAAATAGATTGCTGACTAGAGTAACGTTTTTAAAATTTTAGGGAGACTTGCATCAAAGAAGGCGAGTGAGCTCAATATCGATAAAGAGAATGGGAAGATAGAGTTTGCACAGCTATACGGTATGTCAGATGCATTGTCCTTCGGTTTAAAGAGAGCCGGGTTCAATGTTAGCAAGTACATGCCATTCGGACCGGTCGAAACCGCTATACCTTATCTTGTCCGACGTGCTTATGAGAACCGAGGAATGATGGCCACTGGCGCCACTGACCGTCAACTCATGAGGTAATTAATTAACTTCAAAACATATTTAACTTATACATATCATTAGTCCGGTTAACATCGATTTTGGATTTAGCTGAGCAATGTTGATATTGGTTATTGCAGGATGGAACTTAAGAGGAGATTACTCGCCGGAAATGCGTGAAGAGAAGAGTTTAATTGCCCTTATGTATGGAGCCATTAAATGGAATTGGGAAATGTAGATCAACGAATTTGTTCTGTGTAGATTATAAGAAAAATATATATTGTAAGAAATTGAGTAGGTAAGAAAATTTCATCTGGTTTTGTTGTAAGGGGAAATATATTTAATTAAATCATTCATCAATGTATATTCACCCTTCCTTATCAATAATAATGGAATTACCTTATATTTACTCTTCATTCGGTTATTTAAGATGTTTTACCTAATTAGGTTACTCGTAACATGGTAGATAGGTTCCTCTTCTGATTAGTTAGAGGAATTTCGAATATCTGTTTTTTTTTTCATTCAAATTTTTATGTAAAATTATCCATGGACGTATCTTTAATAAATTAAAACTACTGTGGTTAGTTGCCATCACTAAATTTTTATACTTTTTGTTAATTAAAGTAGAAAGAGGTGAGAACATTGAGTAAAGAATTAAGAATCAATAAAAAAGGAAAAGAACGTGAAAGAGAGAAGACTACTTCATAAGAGCATGATTATTGCATGATTATTGCAAAGATTCTTAGCAAAAATCTTTAATACATATATATGTATATATATGTATATGTATATATTATATATATGTATGTAATTGTTTGTTAAAGATTTTACGGAAACCGAAACCAAAAGTTTCTTAATTAAGGAATTTTCGGTTTCGGTTTCCGTAAAGTTCTTAGCAAACAATTACATACGCATATATGTGTTATATATATATATATATATATATATATACATATATATACAAATAAGTCTCCTGGACCAGATGGGTTCAATGCAGAATTTTATAAGGCTACATGGGAAATCATTGGTTCAGAATTTGTGATAGCAGTTCAAGCTTTCTTTGATAAAGGCTTCCTTCCTAAGGGTATTAATTCTACAATCTTGGCTTTGATACCGAAAAAAACGAATGCGATGGAGATGAAGGACTACAGACCTATATCATGTTGCAACGTCATTTATAAGGTGATCTCTAAACTATTAGCCAATAGACTCAAGAAGATCCTGCCGCAATTTATTTCGGCAAATCAGTCAGCCTTTGTGAGTGAAAGACTCCTGATTGAAAACCTTCTTCTGGCTACTGAAATAGTGAAAGATTATCATAAAGAAACGGTATCTTCTCGATGTGCCATAAAGATTGATATATCGAAGGCGTTTGACTCTGTCCAATGGCCTTTCCTTCTCAACGTTCTCTCTGCGATGAATTTTCCTCAACCATTTATTCATTGGATCTCTTTGTGTATCTCTACAGCATCATTCTCGGTGCAAGTAAATGGTGAGCTATCTGGTTATTTCCAGAGTAAAAGAGGTCTCCGACAAGGTTGTTCGCTCTCCCCGTACCTATTTGTCATTGTTATGGACGTGCTTTCAAAACTGTTAGACAAGGCAGCAAGTATTCAGAAGTTTGGATATCATCCCCGATGCAAGAATCTGAGTTTGACTCACTTGGCATTTGCAGATGATCTTATGGTACTGTCTGATGGAAAAGTGAGATCTGTTGAAGGTATAGTAGCAGTATTTGATCAGTTTGCGAAGTACTCTGGTCTAAAAATCAGCATGGAGAAATCTACCTTGTACATGCAAGGTGTAACTGAAGAGATCCGCACTGAGATAGTTAACAGATTCAAATTTAGCGCAGGCACTCTCCCGGTGCGTTACTTGGGGCTTCCTCTCACCACCAAGAGTATGCAAAGCAGTGATTATCAGCCACTTATTGAGTCTCTCAAGAAAAGAATTGGTTCCTGGAAAAACCGATTTTTATCTTATGCAGGGAGATTAGAACTAATTGGTTCGGTCCTATGGAGTACTTCGAATTTTTGGTTATCTGCATTTCGCTTGCCAAGTGCCTGTATTAAAGAAATCGACAAGCTCTGCTCGGCATTCTTATGGTCTGGACATGATTTAAATCATAGGAAATCAAAGATGGCTTGGGCAGAAGTCTGTCGACCTACTGATGAAGGCGGTCTTGGACTCAGATCTCTCAAGGAAACAAATAAGGTTACTTTACTCAAGCTTCTTTGGAGATTGGTTTCTAACACATCTTCCCTCTGGGTTAGATGGATCAAGGATACTCTCATGAAGAATGAATCAATCTGGTCAATCAAGGAAGATAATAAACGAGGTTCATGGATGTGGAGGAAAATTTTGAAAGTTAGAAACTTGGCGCGAAATTTCTGTAAAGTGGAAGTGCACAATGGTGAAAAGACCTCGTTTTGGTATGATCATTGGTCTCCGATGGGTTGCTTGAGGGATGTGTTGGGTCCACGAGGACAAATAGACATGGGTATTGGCCAGTTTGACTCTGTTAAAACGGCCTGCACAAAACGTAGAAGAAGAAACCATCGCTCGAACGACCTCATTCAAATTGAAGACCATCTAAGGATGCTGACAAGAACAGAGGAAGAGGATATAGTCTTATGGAAAGGGAAGAATGATGTCTACAAGGCAAAGTTCACAGCTCGAGATACATGGAATCATATAAGAGTTACCGGAGGTAAGGTTAGTTGGCACAAAGGTCTCTGGTTCAGACAAGCAACACCGAAGTTTCGTTTTTGTGCATGGCTAGCTATGCATAATCGTTTGCCAACCGGCGATAGAATGGCTATGTGGAACAGTGGAAGCGATGGAAGTTGTATACTCTGCCACCAACATCTGGAAACGAGAAGCCACCTCTTCTTTGCGTGCTCCTACTCCTCAACGTTGTGGAAGAAGCTGACGCAAAACCTTTTGGGCAACCTCTACTCTGCTGACTGGGAGGACATTGTCTACCATCTTACGCAGGGAAGAATCTCGCCAATACACAGATTTCTTCTTCGCTATGTGTTTCAGGCTGCTGTATACACAATTTGGAGGGAACGCAACGGCAGGAAGCATGGTGACCAGTCCCATTCGGAGGAAATAATATTTCGAATGATTGACAGGCAGGTGAAGAACAGAATAGCAACTCTCAGACACGACAAAAGGATGGCGACCGCATATCAAAGTTGGATTGGAGTTGTGGGTACATAGGATAAAGTTTTTTTTTAAAACCAAGTTAGTAACCATGTTATAAACAAAGTAGCTCATGCTGTAAACAAGCTTATTTTCTTTTGAATCAAATTTAACATTTTATTCAAAAAAAAAAAAAAAAAAAAAAA
Organism: Raphanus sativus; assembly: GCF_000801105.2. NCBI lineage: Eukaryota > Viridiplantae > Streptophyta > Magnoliopsida > Brassicales > Brassicaceae > Raphanus > Raphanus sativus. The sequence continues at coordinate 16,128,716 of NC_079516.1, forward strand.
AAAAAAAAAAAAAAAAGAACTTTTGATAAGAATCTTTGCAATAATCATGCTCTAATAAAAGGCCTAACATTAAACCTATAGATAGTCCACTTTTTGTTTGTCCACTCGAGCCCACGCATGAAAACTGACTTGAGATTATTAATTTGTTAATAAACTCGGTTTAGTTTTTAAGGATTCTTCCAAGAACTAGCAGATCATTTGTCAATAAGCTCGGTTTAGATTTTGAGGATTATTCTAAGAATAGCAGTTTATTTTACTCATCGTCAGATTGGATGAAACTTATTCATATCTGAAGCCACCTAGGTGTGAGGGAACTCTATGAAATCTAAAAATTATAAAACTAAAATTGTTTGAAATACCACAATTAGATACCATTTTTCAAAAGTACACTTCATCAAAAATATATTAACATTTGTGCTTAAAGTTCAGTGACCATGGTTTAGAGTTTAATATTTAGAGAGTGGGATTATGTTTATAAATTTCAATAAATAATATTCAAACATTCATAAATGATTTCGGAAGAGCGGGATTATGTTTATAAATTTCAATAAATAATTTTCAAACATTCATAAGTGATTTAGGAAGACCATTTTAGTTTTTTTTTCATCACAAAGTTATGGTATTTATAAAATGATCACATTTTTAAGATAAATCTTAAAATAGTATTAAATTGTGGTAAAATTAAAATTTTTACTTATAAAATACTACTCATAAAATTTTGGCTTAGTTTCGTTGTAATTGTTGTGGTGAGATGGTTAAGGCTCCGATTGGTAAATATTGCGTAATCGCGGAAAAAATAATTTAATTGTGGAAAAAAATATTTAGATTGCGAAAAAATTTAAAATTCGCGGAATGATGGAATATATATAATATTAAATTGATCAAAATATTTATATGGTATTCAATTTTATTAAAAAAAAAAACAAAAAGTGAAAATAACTAAAATTTATTAAAAACCACTTTAGTTCTTATTATAAATATTTAGCTTATCTTTCAATATGTTTTAATAATAGATTGGCATTTTATAATACTACAAAAAATTATAGTACAACTTTATATATAATATAACTATTTATTGCTACAAAAATCTTTGCTATTTATTTAAAATTTTAAAATGTTATTAGCATATAGTTTAATAATAAGAAAATGTTAATTTTGTAAAATTTTCCACAATAATCTACTAAAATTCACTTTTTCACCTAATGAAGATTCTCTTTATTTTTTTGTCAGTAAAAACTTGAATCTGCGTTTTTGCATTTTTTTTCCACTCCGTAACTTTTGTTGATTGGTACAATACTTGCGGAACTGTGTTTGAAACGTGTTCTGCCATTCCGAAAGGTTACCAATCAAAACCTAAGATTTTTCCTTTGACCCCTTTTTTTTTTCCTTTGACCCCTATATCTTGAGTTTCAAGTCTTATGCATGTCTTTTTTACCTACAATAAATTAGTTACGACCCAAATAAAATCTATTTATGCCTCTGCCACTGTCCATATATATCATAGTAGCTATTTTTTTCTCTTTTTTTGAACTGGCTTTCATAGCTATTTTTCTCAAGGAATTGTTTTTCTTTTACTTCACAATGAATAGTTAGGAATGTTTTTTTTTTGTAAACTAGTTAGGAATGTTTTTGGTGTGTAGTTTATGCTTTTGCTCTTGTAAATAGATAAAATCTAGACAGTAGCATAAAGAAAAAACGATGAAAAGAACTGAATGAACATTTTTTTTTCTTTTCTGAATGAACATTTTAAGTAATGTTGATTGTGATTAATAGCTATTACAAGTGGTAGGGGAAACCTACAAAGACACCATTATTGACAGTAGCGGTCTATAGATAACCATTCAAAGACCATAAATATTTTGAAGGGCTATTCTGAGAAAAAAGCTCATCATTTGCTTACAAAGGCCGTTGTGAAGTATAGTTTGTGCAGAGTTCTAAACCTTTAAGCTTTGTTCATTTCTTTAACCTTTATGCTGCATCCACTTCTTTTTATTTTTAGTTTAGGCCCACAGTTTCTTTTGTATATTATATATTGTCACGACCAGCTCCTGGTATGAAAATATAACCATCAACATTCTGATGGCTTTGAAAAACTTTTAAAAGGTCAAGTCTCGTTTAACACACTTGTCTTTTAGACTAAGCCAGACCAAATCAACTCTGTGATGTTGATATATTTAAGAGAACTTCAACTTTACTGAAACTCGTTGATCAATAACGATATACTGCATTATTTATGATTAGTTAACTCATTTAAAATTTATTTTATTAATAATATTATTAATATTAAAAATTATATTTATAAGTTCTTGTGTTTTTACCTAAAAATTTTATATTATAGAAAGAGCGAATATATTTTAACTGTATACAGTTTTATAATTACCAATACCAACAATTACATAATAATATATATATAATTAAGTTTTCTCTTTTCATGATAAGTGGCAACACTTGAAATAGTGAAATAGACGATTACATCTCACCCCAACAAATAAGTGAGAAGATGCAATTTATGTTATTATTACAAACAAAAGAAAAAATTTATAGTCTCTGTTAAAATCTATCTTTTTATAACTTTTCTTTGGGAATTTTTTTTTTCTTTTACTAAAGTTTGGGCAAATGTTTGCCCCACTTTTTTTCAATGATGATAAAATTAATAAAACACTATTTAATTCTTTAACAGTATGTCTATCAACATGTAAATGAAAATGAAGGACAATAAACAAAAAGACATTATAGTAAACATGTAAAATAATAAAATACTTTACCACCATTATACAAAACAAAAATAAATCATCTACAATCACGGAAATAAATTGTTACACAAATAACAATCAAACAAACACAGTAGAACAGCTGACAAAAAAAACACAGTAGAACAATATTATAAAATAAATTACACTAAATCATCATAGCAAACTAAAATATAAAAAATACATGAAAGGCAAGTCAATAGAAAAAAATAATAACAATCGTTCTTGCGTATCGCAGCAAATCCCTAGTTAAATATAAAAACCTATATGCCTAAGCAGCATAATTAAAGTGCATTTGAGAAAAGAGTGGCGACCACTTAATAGCCACATAAAATCAAAAGTAATATCCACTTTGGACCGTCCAACTCTTTGCGTTTTCAGGCCGCGGCGTCCGCCAATAGACACCAATCAATGTGAAAGTTATCAAAGGCATCATCTATATTTTCTTATACTCTTGTATAGCAAAATGCCACATCAAAGCAAAAAGCATGCCTCTTTATCATTCCTAATATTATTTTACAGTTATTTAGCCAGTACCATTAAACCATGGTCTGTAATTAGTCGCTTGCTAAAAGAAAAAAGAAGTAACTAGTAGCTTGCTACTAGCCCATAGTATTGTTGCTTTGCAGTATTGCTGATAAACAGCATTGTAGGAGCAGTCGAAGACTAAAACAATCATCAATGAAAACTGGCACCGTATACGTCGCAATTTCGAACCCAAGATATGGTCAGACGTTGTAGTAAAGATCTTAAAACCATAAAAATTACATATTCTAAAATTTTAACATCATAATAATGAGATATATAATTCATAAGCTATTCCAAATATATTCGATAGTAATCTTAAGATTAGACAAAACTTTTGCAGTTCATAAGAAAGCATTTAACAAAACTTCATCTATGCTACCACCCACCAAAAACAGTCGACTACTACAAAATTGCCGATGATTATTACATAAGTTGAAATCTCTTATTTTTGTGTTGGCAAAAGAAAAAAGAGATGTAAGAGTTAGGTTGAGACGCCAGTAACATTGCCGCAGTTACAAGGATAAATGGAAGACGGTGGAAGAATCACCGGAACGGCCAAGCAACTAGGTTTATCCTCTCCGGCCAAAATCACTACGACCTTAGGTAAGTACTCTACCATAATAGTCTTAGATTTGTTGTCTCCGGTGTCGTCCTCTTCGCCCACGGGATTTGTATCATTAGAAGAAGATGAGGAAGAAGGAGTCTTTTTGTTTGTGCAGACCAATGAGAGTAATGCTAAAGCTATAAGCAAAATAAGCAAAAACAAACCACCAAAGAGGTATGGTATCGGTGACTTCCATATTTCTACTTTTGGTGTCGCCTATTAACCATACTGAGCCCACTACTGAAGTCATCAAAGTCTGTAAAGAAGCCCAGTCTGAAATCACGACAAATCTCTTCTCCTCTGCTCAGCCTAAAGACGTTCAACGTACACAACAAAGGCGTGAGCTTTGTACGACTGCAACGGTATCATTTCCAGCTCATCAGATAGTCACGACAAACAGATCTGACTGCCTGCAATCTGGCATTAGGGCTTACTGATGAGCTCATTGTATAAATAGCTAGTGATGTAATAGCTTTGCCGTCAAGTTGAAATCAATAAAGTATTTTCAGTAAAGCTTTTCTTCTTCAAAGTTCTTGTGTTTCACATGGTATCAGAGCTCAGCGAGTAAATCCTGAGCCATGGATGAGACACCTGATACAATCTCTTCTCCTTCTCTGAGTATAACTCAGTGCGTGACGTTGAAGCTTACGTCTACGAACTATCTTCTCTGGAAGACTCAGTTCGAATCCTTTCTTTCCAGTCAGACCTTGCTCGGGTTCATCAATGGAACCTCTCCACGTCCAGCTGCAACGATGACAGTTCGGAACGGTGATGTTGTGACAGAAGAAGCGAATCCAGAGTTTGTCAAGTGGGTTCGTCGAGACCAATTAGTCATGGCCTGGCTATTTGGATCTCTCTCGGAGGAAGCTTTGCGTTCTGTCTATGGTTTACACTCTGCTCAGGACGTGTGGCTCTCTCTCGCCAAGAAGTACAATCGTGTATCTGCAACTCGCAAGCTTGACCTTCAAAGGAAACTTCAAGGTATGTCCAAGAAAGACAAATCTATGGCAGAGTATCTGAATGATGTTAAGGGAGTTTGTGACCAACTAGACTCGATAGGTTGTCCTATTTCTGAACAAGAAATGATTTATGCTGCTTTGACTGGTTTGGGTCGTGAATATGAGTCGATATGCACGGTCATTGAGCACTCAATGGACTCAGTCACTGACCCAAGCTTTGAAGATGCTGTCTTTAAACTTGTCAACTTCGATGACAAGTTAAAGGCTCACTCTGAAGCTACTGATTCACCTCATCTCGCCTTTCATGCTGGTCGCGGCTCCTACAACAACAGAGGACGAGGTTCTTACAGTAACAGAGGTAACAGAGGACGTGGCTCTGGGTCTTACTCCACTCGTGGAAGGGGTTTTCATCAGCAGTTCCCTGGTGCTAACCCTGGTAACAGAACCACCTGTCAAATCTGCAATCGCATTGGTCACTCTGCTGCTCGTTGCTACAATCGTTTTGATCAAGCCTACGCACCTCCAGATGCTGCTCACAGTGCCATGACTGCGGTACAACTTCCTGGTCAGGCTCAGTTAACAGGTCAAGAATGGTACCCTGACTCAGCAGCATCTGCGCATATCACAAGTGATGGTTCTCAGTTGCAGTCTTCTCAGCCTTACCTAGGCAACGATCAGATCATGGTTGGTAATGGGGACTACCTTCCTATCACACACATTGGGTCTATTCCTCTGCATACGCCTCAAGGTATACTTCCTTTAAAGGATGTTTTAGTCTGTCCTACTATAACAAAGTCACTTTTATCAGTTTCCAAACTTACCAGAGATTACCCCTGTGAATTTACGTTTGATGATGAATGTGTATTGGTTAAGGACAAGGCGACAAAGCAGGTAATAACCCAAGGGCAAAGGCATAAAGATCTCTATGTCCTGAAGAACATCCGGTTTCAAGCTTTCTATTCCTCAAGACAACATGCAGCTTGTGAGAAGATCTGGCACCAGAGGCTTGGTCATGCTAATATGGATGTTCTTCATCTTCTTTCTAGAACTAAGGCTATCGTTTTGAATAAGGCTAATGTCAAGACAGTTTGTGATGCTTGTTATTTTGGGAAAAGCTGTAAACTTCCCTTTATCTCTTCTGAGTTTGTTTCATCCCGTCCTTTGGAACGCATACACTGTGATTTGTGGGGTCCAAGCCCAGTTATTTCTAATCAAGGATTTAAATTCTATGTCATCTTCATAGATCATCACACTCGGTTCACATGGTTTTATCCTCTCAAGCTTAAATCTGAATTTTACTCTGTGTTTGTGCGGTTTCAACGACTTGTAGAGAATCAGTTTCAGAGTAAAATCCAGCAGTTCCAGTGTGATGGTGGAGGGGAGTTCATAAGCAAACAATTTGTAGATCACTTGTCACAATCTGGCATTCAACAACGTCTCTCCTGTCCTCACACCCCTCAGCAGAACGGTTTGGCTGAGAGAAAGCATCGACATCTGACTGAGCTCGGCCTCACTATGATGTATCACAGTCGTGTTCCACAACAGTTTTGGGTTGAAGCCTTCTTCACTGCCGCCTTTCTGATAAACCTCTTGCCTTCATCAACGCTTCCTGATAACAAGAGTCCATATCAGTTGCTTCATGGTTCTGCTCCGGTATATACAGCATTGAGGGTGTTTGGTTGTAAATGCTTCCCATCCTTGCGTCCTTATATGCAGAACAAGCTTGATCCCAAGTCTCTAGCTTGTGTTTTTCTTGGTTACAATGAAAAACATAAAGGATACCGGTGCTATTATCCTCCAACGGGACGTGTTTTCATCAGTCGACATGCTCTTTTTGATGAAAATTCATTTCCGTTTGGAGATTTGTATCAGAGGTTTCATAAAGATACAAATTCTTCTCTGCTGAAGGCTTGGCGTGCAGCTCATCTTACCCCTCTAACAAGTTCTCCAGAAGTTCCTCCTCCTGAAGAAGTTCTTCCTCCTGCTTTCAGTATACTGAATCCTCCTGCTCCGCCTGCAGCACCTCTGCAACCTCTTCCCCCTGCAACTCCTCCTATTGAAGTGGTTCCTGAGGCTGCTGTGATTCCTGATCCTGTTGTTGCAGAGGCAGAACCGGTTGCAGAAGCTCCTGTGCATCCAATGACTACAAGAGCTAGAGCAGGAGTTCACAAACCGAACCCAAGATACGCATTACTTTCTGTCAAAGACGAATTTACTGAGCCTAAATCTCTCAAAGCGGCTCTTCTACATCCAGGTTGGAACAACGCTATGGGGACTGAGATGAACAATATGGAGGAAACAGAAACATTTGAGCTTGTTCCTCCTGAAGATGGACAGAACCCGATTGGTTGTGGATGGGTTCACAAGATTAAAAGAAATGCCGATGGCTCTGTTCTCAAGCTCAAGTCAAGATTAGTTGCAAGAGGTAATGAACAGGAAGAGGGCATAGATTTTCTTGAGACCTTTAGTCCTGTTGTGCGGTCTGCAACGATTCGAACAGTTCTTCATGTTGCCATTACTAAGAAGTGGTCATTAAAGCAACTCGATGTTCAGAACGCTTTCCTGCATGGTGACTTGAAAGAGACTGTGTTTATGAAGCAGCCGCCTGGTTTTGAGGATAAACAACGACCTGAGTATGTGTGCAAGCTCAAAAAGGCCATCTATGGCCTCAAACAAGCACCAAGAGCTTGGTTTGATAAATTCAGCTCCTTTTTGCTTGATTTTGGTTTCAACTGCAGCTTTCCTGATCCTTCCTTGTTCATATATCACCGTGGCTCTGATGTGATATATTTGTTGCTCTATGTTGACGATATGATTCTAACCGGCAACAACAATGTCTTGCTCGACAAGCTTCTTGCGCAGTTGAACACAGTGTTCAGGATGAAAGACTTAGGCTCTGTTCATTACTTCTTGGGTATCCAAGTTCATCACCTTGAAGACGGTCTGTTTCTAAATCAGGCCAAATATGCAGCTGACTTGCTCGTCACTGCAGGGATGCAGGATTGTTCTCCTATGGTCACTCCTCTTCCTCTCAAGCTTGATAAAGTTCCTGGTCAAGACGAGCCTTTCTCTGATCCGTCGTACTTCCGAAGCTTAGCCGGGAAGCTCCAGTACCTCACCCTTACGCGCCCTGATCTCCAATTTTCTGTCAACTACATATGTCAGAAAATGCACATGCCTAGCCAGTCTGATTTTACTCTGCTAAAACGCATACTTCGTTATGTAAAAGGCACGCTAGACATGGGCATTAGTCTCAAAGCAAACACTGACTCGACTCTTGTTTGCTATAGTGATAGCGACTGGGCAGGATGCAGAGAGACAAGGAGGTCTACTGGAGGTTTCTGCACTCTACTTGGTTCGAATGTGATTTCTTGGTCTGCAAAGAGACATGAAACTGTCTCTAAGTCTTCCACAGAAGCAGAGTATCGCACTATGTCTTTAGCTGCGTCCGAGATTGTGTGGATTCAGAATCTTCTTCGTGTCATGGGACTGCAACAACAGCGGACTCCACTCCTCTTGTGTGACAACCTCTCAGCCGTCTGTCTAACGGCAAACCCAATGTTCCATAAACGAACTAAACACTTCGATGTGGATTATCATTACGTGCGTGAGAGGGTTGCACTTAAAGCTTTGGAGGTTAAACACATCCCTGCAACACTTCAACTTGCAGATGTGTTTACCAAATCTCTTGGTCATGAAGCCTTCCTCAAGTTGCGAGGCAAACTTGGCGTCTCCTTTCATCCGACTGCAAGTTTGAGGGGGTGTATTAACCATACTGAGCCCACTACTGAAGTCATCAAAGTCTGTAAAGAAGCCCAGTCTGAAATCACGACAAATCTCTTCTCCTCTGCTCAGCCTAAAGACGTTCAACGTACACAACAAAGGCGTGAGCTTTGTACGACTGCAACGGTATCATTTCCAGCTCATCAGATAGTCACGACAAACAGATCTGACTGCCTGCAATCTGGCATTAGGGCTTACTGATGAGCTCATTGTATAAATAGCTAGTGATGTAATAGCTTTGCCGTCAAGTTGAAATCAATAAAGTATTTTCAGTAAAGCTTTTCTTCTTCAAAGTTCTTGTGTTTCACATCGCCCTCATTTTTTTTCTTTGTTCTTATTACTCTTTTTCTCACTTGTGTTGTTGTAAGTGCAACTATGAAAACTTTAGTTTTGGGTATTGAAGAATTTATAGAGGATAATATGTTCGATTTTTTTTTAATTTAAATATTTGCTTACGGGGATGCATGTCATCGCACTAGCTACAAGATTGTTTTTTAAGAGTTCAAAATGAAGGAAGATTCCTTGTGCGTTCAGATATTCCTTTTCTCTGTTGCTAACTACAACTGTTGATTTTACAGTATGTCATCTCGATGTCGCCATCCCAGTAACTTTAAAGCTTCTTACATGTTTTACAGATTTTGTAAATTGAAACGTATATGCAATATGTTTTCTATTTAATTTTCACTTCCTTAAAACACTATTTACTTTTCATTATATTATCTACATTTATGTTTTTTCACACATATGAATAACTTTTAAAATATTATATTTTATATTTATCATTATATTTTCTTAAAATAATTTTGATTAAATATATTTTGTTAATACTATTTTCTTAAATATTCCTTAAAATCCATGAGGCCTCATCTCAATATTCCTCATGAGTAACTCATTGTTTTGCTTAGCAAGCAACAAACAAGAGATTAAATTTGCATATGTGGAGAAACCCATTTCTCGGAATTATTGCTGAAGCAAAGCATTGCTTGTGAAATGTAGAGAATTTCTTCTCTAACATGTCAGCATATGTGATAGTCTCTCCTGGTAGAGTTCAATAAGGTGTTTGAGAGTTCTACATCGGTTACCCCAATGATTATTCATCCCACACCGATGGCAAGCTGATTTGGTCGAGGCATGGGTATTAAAATCGGACTTATACCCACGACTAGGTTGATAACCTTGGCCTCGGCCTCGACTATAGTGTGACTGTGGGTGATATCCACGCACACCCTTGCCATCTTCTATGGCCTTTTACATGGCCATAGTTTGACTCTTTCATATGGCTCTGTGGCCGTATGTGTCTTAGGCAATGCCTTAGTCGGACCATTTTTCCTTTCTTTCAAGGAATGTCCAGTTGAATTCAAGAGTATATTATGTATCATAATAGAGCCTAGATGGCCGAGCATGTCGTGCCATATGTTAAAGGCTTCCCTGAACTCTTTGGAAAGTGATTTGGGGTATTAACCCACAATCATATTTATCTTGGCTCAAAGAAGGCCTATAGGTATAGTAGGTATAGTCTCTAGGACTTTCCTTTGGCCTTGGGCATTTTCATAAATCATAAGGAATTCTTTTTTTCCTTTGCTCATAGTTTCAATATGTAGACCATTCATATGAATGTCTTTGAAACTTTGATAAATTCCACTTTGATTTATGTGGAATGTAATGCATCAGAGATTTTTAGATGCGTACCTTTAGGCATCATGAGGTTGGACTAGCCATGACCTTGATAAAATATCTTTTGTCTTTTAATATAATGTGGCTTGGTCCACTATAGAGAACAAAGACAAAGTAAAATGATGTCGAAATCTAATTGGCCTCTTTAAGGCAATATGAAGTCTCGTATTCAAGTTGATCATCATTCTCATGGTCGAAATTATTCGCACCATCTAGATGGACCCAATGGGTCATAGGGTTTTATCCCTTTATGCTCCTCTGTTTTTTAAAGATAGATATTTTAGAAAACTAAATTGTTTTACAAAGATGTATTTTTTATGTTTCCTATACAAAAATTGCAAATTTCAATAAAATTGATTGAATTTATTGAAAGACTATTGGTTAAAATGCATTGGAATTTGATAATTTCTAAAAATGATGTATAATTAATGTATTTTCTTAATATGTGTGAAAACACCAAAACATACATCTTTAAAAAACAGAGGGAGTACATTTTATAGTTATACTTGACTACTATTATTATATTAAATATTTTATTTTAGTTGCTTTCAAATAGTATGTTTTATTAATTTTTGAAAATTTAGTGACTATAATTTATTATTAATAGTATTAAGAACTAAATGTAAATTACTAATTTTGCTTAAAAATAAATTTGAGGATTGACTTTGGAATAACTGTGTATACCCTCATCCATTAATTTTAAGGATATTGGAGATGGCTACATGCAAAATGTTTTCTAAAGGGTTACATGCAAAAAAGAAAAGATAAATACATGCAAAATGTTGTTACCTTTTCTTTCTTTTTTTTTTCGTTGTCAACAAAAATGTGTTAGTAATAATCAGAAAGCTGCTAGAAAATTGATAGGCTTATCCACCGTGGCGGCTTCGTCTCCGGTTTATCAAATATAGATAGTTATAGCATCAAACGTAAGAAAATAAATAAAACTAATTTGTGGAACCACATTAAGAGTAAAATTGATTAATGTGTTTCCATAATTTATAGTATACTTTGATATATTTTTGCTGATAAGTTTTTGTTTCCGTAGTGTACATTAATTTTTTTATTGGAACGTAAATGTATATTTTTATTATATATTTTTTTTTGAACAACCAAATAATTTAATACGGCCTTAACCAGATGTATTTTAGATTTATTAAATGTAAATCAATATAGTTTTTAGAACTGGTATAAGAGCATCATTAACCCAAGATATTTCGGGGGTGCTTAGCCTTTTTTTATTTATAAAAAAGAGGAAAGAGAAGAGAAAGAAAAAGCATAAGTGCTTAATTAAGCACTAAAACTAATGTTGCTTGTACTGTAGAAGAGGAAAAAAAAGCATCACCTTGGATTTTTTTTAAGCATCTCAGTTTAAGCAATTTAGGGTTAATGATGCTCTAACTTGTTTTTGTTTAAACTTCCCTTTTGCCTTGACTAAAATATGCAAATAGGCTATAGCAGACCTATATGTAAACAATCGTTTAATTAATAAGAAGCGGCATTTTTTTCTCACCTTGATGATTAGACGTCATATGATTCGTATCAGATGACAATTGGTAAATTTATATATGCTCAAACACTTCGCGAGCTTTGTCCTGCCAAGTGTATTCTAGAATTTGAGGAATTTGAGAGTATCTAAACTCGTTCTCATGAACCAGGGAACTCACGTTATCTGGTAATAATTAAAGACCATCACAGGCTATATAAACTCTCTTATGAGTAACAAAATGCATCACCCATAAGCATGTTCTTAATCCGGCATTCGTGACAGATTGTCTTTTTTTAGTTTATATAGCCTATGGTCTTTAAAAGTTTCAACTCAAAATCCGACCACTTGGTTCGCTTTGTTAGAACTTTTGGTCTTTGTTAGAACTTAGAACCGATCTATTGTTTTCTCTTATATTAGTGTTTTTATTCCGGCATGCTGTGGTTCAAAAAAAAAATCCGGCAGAGGTGAGGGGGGGGGGACAGCTGCCCCATATGAATTTTTTGGAAAAAAATATATTTTCATTGATTTTTTTGAAAATTTATAATGATGCCCCCTATAATTTAAGTTGCACCTTTATGCTGCCCCTGGTGAATCTGTTGGCTGGTTCCGCCAGTGGCTACACCTACCTCTTGTTTGAATAATAAAAATACGTTTGAAAAAACCGTGAATCAGTTGGAAATTTGTTAGAAAAAAACTCTTCTTGTTTAATAAATCAAACTTTCTAGTTCAACAAATTCACAACAATAGAAGGACCGACAGATCTCAAACTCTTAATGGTGACGCTGTAGAACTACATGTTTAAAATGTTGAAAACTACCAATCCATGGTTGAACAAAACAAAAATCAATAATGATGTCTTTATATTATGACGTGGCAAATTTGAGTTCGATTTGAAAAGCCAAGCCGACAATATATTGCATTAAAGTAAAATTTTTGATCTCCAATCATTATAGATTTGACGAAAGTTGAAATTATCGAAATTGGTCAATTATCGTGAACTTCAAGTACTCGAGAATGAGTAAACCAATCTAAACTGTATAGCGCTTCGGACCCCCCCCCCCCAAAAAAAAACCATAACAGATGAAACATGAATCCATTTAACATTAGAATAAATATAGAGTAGTGACAACTACAACTTCACATTGTCTACCACTACCACCAATCAAGGTGATATAGAAGTGCATGTTACTTTTCTACTATTTAGGCAAATTAAAATAGCTCCGCCACTTGAATCTGATTGCAGCTAAGATCAATTAGTGGGAGAGTTTATGCAAACACACACAAAATCCATCTTCGCATGATCACGTGTAAAGAAATCACAAAAATATAAAAACTATGTGCTGACTATATATGTTCATATTCTTATTCCACGTAAAGAACGAGAATGGATTTAGCTGATATATAATTGGTAGATCTTCTTTTCTAATTTTTTTCTCTATATGTTTCACCAATCAAACAAATGTTTATTTATCATTTCAATACAAGATTTTGTTTCATAAATTAACATACGGAACATTGAGTACCTTTTATGTAGTTTTGACTTTTGGGAGGGTTGTAGTACATTGATCATTTATTTTGTAGAGTATTAAATTCAGGCGATTAGCATATTTAATAAATACTACGGAATTATATTGCTTAGTTTCACAACTTGCATTAATTTTTAATTCATTCTCGTAGAATGTGTTCTTTTAATTACTTTATCATTTTCTGATTTCTTTATTGCGTACACACTAGTTTACTTGGTTTCACCTATTGGAACCTACTTTCTTTCCTTTCAATATTTTACTTATTTACTAGTTTAAGATGGCCACAAAAATCCCGAAGTACTTACTATTGGGCCAGCTTATTTCATGGGCCTATTGGTGCCAGTTAACGGGAGACCTGATGTCTATCTAGTATCTACGTCTTCTACTATGAATTTAGATGACCCAATATTCTCATGTGGAGCAAACCTTAGTTTAATAATTAGAAAGCACATAGAATATGACTTTAGATAGATCGCCATGTTGTCCCAAAGATCTAGTTTTAAATTACTTAGTATAGTTTTTGAAAATAAGCGGTGTATGCTATTGTTTTTATAAATTCGCTACTAAACAACACACGGATTTTTGGAAAAAGTTTCTCTTTGTATTACACCCCTTGTACGAAATAATCTATCTTATTAAAACAGAAACATTTTATTGGACCTAACATTTATTTTGTAAGTTTTTAAATTAAATACATCTTTATATTTTATAGTTAAACCTACATTAAATTACTAATGTTCCTTTCTTTATACTACTATCCATGTTTCCAAACAATATACTTATTTCTTTATACTTTTATCAATGTTTCCAAACAATATATTTTCTATACTACTATCAATGTTTCCAAACAATACAATAATTAATCTTAGTTATTTATATATATCATTTTTTTTTTAAATTTTGTAGAAACGTTATAATTTCATAAATTGCAAAATAATGAACTTTAAAATTTGGATTATAAGATTACAAATTATGAAACTATTACAATTTAAATCCAATTAGATTACATATCGGTCATCCATCAGCTCAATCGGTTAATCTCGGGTTTTAGTGATTTTTTTTTAATATGAATATTTTAAAAACCTAAATTGAATTGTCAGATCTTCGGATTAACCGGTATAATCACAATCGGGTTGAATTTAAAAACACTGATTTAGCTGCAAAAAATATTTTAAATACATACTCTTTAAAAATTACCAAAATATTTGTTAAGTTATTAGTGATTTTTTTCATCGTAAAATATTCCGCGCTTCCAAAGCGCGGGTCAAAATCTAGTTTATATTAATTGCAAATTTACAATATGAGTGATGAGAAAAAGGAGAGGATAATCAAAAGGAGGCATGATCCTGACATGTTATAAAAAAAAAAACATGGCTTGATGTGAATCAACATCCAATATCCACAAAGATGCATGCGTGTTTGGTATCGTTACAGAGAATTCTTAGTGTAAAGAAACATTCCCCTCATGCCACAATGTGAACTTAAACCACTTCGCTCTCTCTAACAGAAATCCATTATTTATATTAATCAACATGTGTTATTCAACATGCTCACACTATCACAAGAAGACTAAGACTACACATAAATCATAACTTACAAAAAGACAAACCTTTTTTCATAAAAACAGCTATTCTTGTTCGAATTATGTCGGATGTAACTTTATACTTTAGATATAAGCTGTCCTTAGCACATTAAACTAATAAAAACACAAGGATCTTCTTTCACGCACATGCAATTATATATTTATATATATGGTCCACTACACAAGCAAAAACACTACGACTCGACAAAACAAAAAATTCTCACACACACTCTCTCTCTCTCTCTCTCTCTCTCTCTCTCTCTCTCTCTCTCTCTCTCTCTCTCTCTCTCTCTCTCTCTCTCTCTCTCTCTCTCTCCTCTCTCTCTCTCTCTCTCTCTCTCTCTCTCTCTCTCTCTCTCTCTCTCTCTCTCTCTCTCTCTCTCTCTCTCTCTCTCTCTCTCTCTCTCTCTTCCTCTCTCTCTCTCTCTCTCTCTCTCTCTCTCTCTCTCTCTCTCTTCCATTCAAAACTAGGGTTTTTGAGTTACCTATGGAGAGAGAAGAATGCAGCAGTAGCGAATCCGGCTGGACTACGTATATTTCTTCACCTGTGGAGGAAGATGAGGAAGAGGTAAGTGATGAGTTTTATTACGAAGAGAATAGCACTGAAAAAGATCGAAGAAAGCATGTCAACGAATACGAAAACAACAAAGACAGCGACGATTCAATGGCTTCCGATGCTTCTTCCGGGCCAAGTTATCCCCAAACGAGCAATAGAGGGAGAAGCAGAGAAGGTCTAGTTTTAAGGAATGGGAAAAGTGAAAGTAAGAGTAAGGGTAATGATTATTATGACCATAACATGATGATAAGAATAGTGGTAATCATAAATGTAGGATAAAGAGAAGAAAAAGGGTGAAAGTAAGAGTAGGTCTTTTAAACAGAAGTAAGTTATATCTTGAAGTTGTTTGTATGTAGATTGGATTGTTAATTTCCATTTTTGTGTTGGGTATTTTGATGCCTCAAGCAAAGGGTGTGTGATGATTTTTATTTGCTTCTTTCCTTTTCAACATGAAATTTGATATTTGTATTCTTTTATGTCGTTCTTGTATCTTCATTGTTACTTCTTTTACCTTTACTAATAATCCAGGATGAAGATTATTTATTCTTCTTCTCATGATAATGCTACATGCATGTTTAGGTGGTTTGCATACTAAAACTATATTTATATTAAAACTAGCTGAAAATTACGTTGAACGGCTGTTTCTTATGCCACATGTTCTTTTCATGGGAAATATATTTAAGCAAAAAGACGGATAAGATGAATATCTAAATTGTAAAGAATTCAAACATATTATGTACATAACTCCTTACGAATTTTAAAAGGACTTTGTCTAGTATTATAAAGTTCAAGAAGAAACACAAATTTTCTGTTTTTTCTTTTACTTATTTAGAGAAAATAGGCTTGGAAATTATCGGGTAGAAAAAGAATATACTATTGAAATGCAGGATCAAAGTGGTGTAAATGAAAACAGGTATAGAAAGGCATATATGATGGAAACTCTCCTTCGAGGCAACTTCTCCATTATTGATCTTAGTGTGGCTTTCTATGTGTGTGTTGATCAAACTTAAATATTAGGATGAAAATGTTTTGTTCGTTTGTTTTGGCTGTAAAGAGGGAAATGGATACACCGCAGACACATGACAGCAACATGGGAACTCTTCCACAGAAAAATAATTAGTTTTGTCTGAATGTTCACATTTTTAAAACTAAATATCACATTTTTTGGGTGTTACTTGTGAATCAGAAATAATGTAAACATCCTCACCCTCAAATTCTGAAAAAAAAAATTCCATTAACATGTAGCACATGTATTAAATAATTTACATGTTTCGTCAATGAAGCTATTTGGAAAGCATTTTGTAGCTTCTTGCATGAAGCTTGTCATTGTTGGTGCAGACCGGTACATAATCTTGAAGGATAGGTGAAGAAGTATTTTTCAAAGCTTAAAAGTGGACCAGAGATTAACTTAGCATTTCCAAAGTATGGAGCATATCAGTGGAAGCATGGTGTCTACAAGCATCACGTTTCATATGTAGTTGAGTCTTTGGAAGATTCCCAAACTATGAAGATTACCTGGATCATTATGTCTGTATCTAAGACACATGCTGAGGCCAGAGAAGTTAATACAACGACTTATATGTGAAGAGAGTCAATGATCTCTTTGCTCTTTCTTCAAGTGTAAGCTATGGATAACATCCCTTGTTGCTTGTGTTGGATATGAGTCATTTTTTTTCTGAAGTTGGGAGTTCTTCCTATTGCTCTACATTAGCAGGTAAATACTCTTTGTTTATTTTCTCAAGGGGATTATTGGTAAAAGAATTTTAAATAAATTACAAAATTTTGAGAATCCATTGTCATTGTTATTAGTTTATAAATTTTAAAATCTAAGTAAAGTTCATTGTTATTTGGATGAAGATTTTCAAATTCCATTCACTTTTATTTGTTCTTGGAAAGATTTATATATGATGGATTTAACAATTCTATTAAAATCTTTTGTTATTAGAATGTAAATTCTTTTTATTTTCACTCATAAGACTCAACTTTGAAAATATCTTTTATTTTCATAAGATTTCTAAAATCTGTTATAAACACACACATATAAAGGTGCTTAGAGAAAAAGAACAACGGAAACAAAGCTGATAAAAAATCTTGAACAAAATTGTTATTATTAATACCATAACAAAAGGCATAACAAATCATCATATCAAAAACAAGCTAATGTAATATATTCTTTTCTCCAGAAACACCATAGACATATACCAGTGTGTTGAATTGGTAGTGATGCATATCAAAAGAAAGCTACTATATATCTTTACTTGAAAAAAATTGAAACTTTTCTAGAAAGAGAGATTTGTTATATTGATGCTAGGAGTTTTCAAGGCTCCTAATCAAATGATGTAGTATAAAGATTGTCGAACCAATCCTAAGTGATTCTAATGCAAAGGGAATGCAAGTCTATGCTTAATCTAAGTGCAACCAATTGAGTGAAGTGAAGTGAACTAAAACTAGACTAGAAATACAATAAAAGAGTGAACTTTCTTTCTCAATATAAAGCAAGTGGACTCATGGGGCTAGGCATTTGATATTGGGTGATGTAGATCCAATCTAAAGGTGACAAGCTATCAATCAAGCACTTTCCTTATGCCTAGACACAATACTAAACAAGCTCTATCCCTAGATGAATGTTCATTTGCTAAAGCAACTCAAGCATCAAATCCCTTTGGTTGAATGTTACTAAAGCAATCATGGAGAACAAGTCTACTAGCAATCTTAACACCTTTAACAACAAATCTCTTTGGCAAAGTGCATTAAAAGCATTGAAGAGTTGGTTCAGACATTTCATCATACACCTTTCGGGCGGGAAATGCCTAAGGATCTATTTTAGTATGATCAAGACCAAAATAGCATTGAGAACCCTCAACAAGCAAAGAAAGAAATAGATTTAACACTAAACACCCTAGATCTTCACTAATCACCCTTAATCACCCTAGCCCATGAATCCTAGATAGATCTACTCACTAATAGACATAATTAACCCAAAAACCAAAGATGATTCAAGGTTAAACATGCTAGTGAACAAGATAATCCAACAAACACAAAGAAAATGAGATGAAAAAGGATCAAAGATCCAAGCTTTCTTCAAGGTTTACAAATGTGTTTTTGAGAGAAAAAGAGTTCATTCCCTAATTTGGGATTACAAAAGTATTTATATGGTCTTTTGAAACCTAATGGTACCAATAGAAAAGTCTAAAAACCCCCTTAAAAATCATAAAAACGACCAAGTGATAACACGCAGCTGGGTCTCCGTACCCGGGTCACAACCCCGCTCCAGCCGTTTTTCCTCCATTTCTGTGTAAACCCGAGCGGGGTCGTAACCCCGCTCCGTCACCCCGCTCTGGATACACAGCGGGGTCGTAACCCCGCTCCGTCACCCCGCTCCAGGCGTACTGTGTTCGAGTATTGATATGCCTCCAGTAGATTGATCATAACTCCTCCAATACAGCTCCAAATGACTTGAGACCACTTCCATTAGAAAGCTATCTCAATTTCCAATGTTCTCCCAGAAGATGGGCTTCAAAAGATATCTTTAAGGTCTCCATCCATGTTCATCTTTCAACCTTTTACACCACAAATGCCTCCAAACACTTCCAAAAACTCCATAGCACACTCCAACACCTAATAAAGACTCATGTATGCAAAATGTAACCTAAAGATGACTAAATCCTCATCTATATGATCAAAATGTACAAGAATGAATGGCTAAAACAATGTAAATATGCAAGATATCAACTCCCCCACACTAGTCCTTTACTTGTCCTCAAGTAAACTTTTCAAAAACTCAAGGAGGATAGATATAAAGATGGGAGCTTATAACCAAAAGAAACACTCATAGCACTCAACTTGACATCCTAAAGAAACATAGCAAATAGCATGAGCACACTCTCTTATTATACTCTAGCTTCTCTAGGCCTATCAATACTCTTATGCCTTTACACAAGATGCAATACTCATCAACCAACAAGTCCTCTTAACCAGCCCTCACATTGATTCACACACACACACACAAGGTGAATTCTCACAAATGGGCACATGATCTCAATCATTTGGCTAGGTGATCAAATGGTCTAATATGGATGAAAAAGAGGGTTCAATGCATCATTTTAAGGTGGCAATCACTCAAGAATCAAGGAGCTTGATCATTATACAAAATTTATCTAAGACTAGGAGCAATTCATGCATACATGGATCCATCCTCATCATTCTACCCATTCCTAAGTGATTACAAATTCTACACCCCTTTCATTCATCTCATACCCCAAAATAACAAACACTCACATCACTCACCCAATAAACAACTCTCTTTTCTTATGACTTAACCACTAAGGACCTCTTATTCATTTTTCTAAGCTCTAATACTTTTTATTTTCTCTTCCCCACTATCTTTTTGAATCTTTTTTTTTCTTTTCTTTTTTTTTTCTTTTCTTTTTATATATATAGGGGGAATGTCTCAAACAATACAAATTAGAGCTTTCTTTTCTTTCTATTCTAGGTCCTTAGGGCTTTTCTTTCTCATAACACTCTATTGCTCATCTTTCTCACACCCCAAACCCAAGACATTAAACTTTTAAGAAACATACACCCACTCACCATCCTAGAAGCTAGCTCAAATGATGACCCTATGCTAGCAAGAGATGAGAACAAATCCATGTCGCTCCCAATACTCTCAAGATTTTGCACATGACAAACTATCAAAAGAGACCTCACTCATACAAATAATTGTAGGCTTCAAAGAATGGTAAGGGTTTTAGGGTAAGGGAGTGCCATTTGGGTTAACAAAGAGTGGTACAACGGAAAAGATAACCCAAATGTGTATGAGATCCATGATCAAGTATGCAAATGCCCATATGCAAGAGAGATTAAGTTCATTTAAATCAAGATTCAGGTTGGAGCTGGTTTCGAGAACAATGCCAATATCAAGCCAGCACATGTTTCAAGAAGAGTTTTCAAAGCTCGAAGCGTGCAAGGTTTTAAAGAGATGCCTAAGCTATTTGATATGTTTAATTAGGGTGTCAAATTCAGTGCAAACAAGTGTTCTTTACAAGAAATTATTAACAGCTGCTCCATATGCAAGTGAATGCAATCTATATGATCTAGACTCAATCCTAAGAATGCAAGTGATGCAACTACATGATTCTTTATGCATTTTTCAATTTTTTTTTATTTTTATGGTTTTTCTATGCATATATGAATGTACAATGCAATGCATGAGACTCACAATCAACAAAGCAAACATGATCAAATACTTGGTACCTCCCCCACACTTAAATCACACAGTCTCTGTGTGAATAAGAGAGAAGAAGATACCGAAAATAAGATAAAAGCAATGGTATGTACAAAGAAGGGTTGGAGTGATACCTCAAGTGGAGAGTGAAGTGTGGTAATGGGTGTCTAGAGCTTGAGCTTTGAGCTGGCCTGAAACTTCTGCCACAGTTATTGAAAACATAAAGAAATGAAATAGCAAATTTATATACAAGGATAACCATGAGAATTCCTCCCAAGTGAGCTTGTTTTGAGTCACTAGCTTGACTACCTTTTCTCTTATACTAGTGAGAAGGAGGATCCTTCCCACCTTCAAGAGTGATGGTGAGGACCTGAGAGAGAGGAGCTCCTGGAGCTTGATGGGGTCGTTTTGAAGCTGAGGAGTGATGATGGCCTTTGCACTTGAGAATGGCTTAGACCTTCCCTTGCACTTGATCTTATACTCAATAGCTCCATCCTTGAGCTTCATTGGATGGAGGGTGAGGGTGTGAGGAGTCTTCTCAAGAGGTGGAGGGTGAGATTCCTTCACAATCTTCTTCTTGCCATGGGAGGCCTTTGTGGCTTCACTCACCTCCTCCTTTTGAGCACTTTCCAAGTGCTCATCACACTTCTCCTTAGGGGACTCTTCACCAAGAACCTCTTTCTCAATACCACTCAGCTCAGCCTTTGTCTTCTCAATGGAGGATGCTCCACAAGTTATTGTGCCACAATACTCAGGTTTCAACTTAGGTGATTGAAGAGGGCAGGAGACAGCTTTGTTCACATTTAGGAGTGTGACTTTGTTGTTGGCAAAGTCTATGCAAGCTCCCACTGTTGTGAGGAATGGAGTGCCAAGGATCAATGGGACTATCTTCCTAGTTGCCATCTCCAAAACAGTGAGGTCTATAGGGATGGTGCATGCTCCAAGCTGCAAAGGAAAATCCTTGATGATACCAATTGAGGTTGTAGAAGAGGAATCCCCAAATTGGAGCGTAGATGTGTCTTGTAGCATGTACTCAATCCCTAGACTCTTCATCACCTCAAGTGAGATCACATTCACACTTGCACCAGAATCCACTAGAGCATCATCAAAGTTAAGCTTTCCCAGGGAACAAGGCAAGGTGAACATCCCTTGGTGTCCTAGTTTAGGGAGGGACTTGGGTGGGATTGGTGGATCAAGCTTGAGTGTAGAGATGTCCAGGAGCTCTGCTACTTCAGCTTGGTGGTCTAGAATGTCTTTGATGAGCATCATCTGGACATGAGCAGCTTGCATGTTGTGGATCTCTGGAAGCCTTACTCCAATATCACTCAAGTCTTTTCTGAATTTGGAGACCACCTTCTTTTGAGCTTTGGTGAGGAATCTCTTTGGAAAAGGGAGCTTGTCATAGGGGGATAGCTCAACCTCAGTGTCTTCCTGCTTCACCACATTCAGCCTCTGATCAGATCTTCTCTCAACTGGTTTCTCAGCCTTGTGCTCTCTGCTCTGCTCAACCTTTGCTGCAACTATCCTGTCAGCTTCTTGCACAATCTTGGACTCAGCTGTTGCAACAACCACATGCTCAACCTGTTCAATTTCAGTTCCAAACACCAATCTTTCAATCTCATCTACCTCTCTCTTGTAGTTGGCGACCTGAGAAGTGTCACTAGAGAGGAGAACATTGCAATGTTCTCTTGGGTTTGCCTCTGCTTTCCCTGGTAGAGTTCCCATAGGCTGCTTGGAGGATGAAGGCAAAGAAGCAACCTGGCTCTCTAAAGCTTTGACGTGAGAGGCAAGTTGCATGTACTTGTTGTTGAGGTCAGAATAAGTTCCATCAATCTTGGCATGAACAGCCTTGAACTCATCTCCAATGTCCTTAGCAAATTTCCCTTGAGCTTCTAGGATTTGTTTGAACATAGATTCCGTGGTTGAACTTGGAACTTGAGCTTGAGAAGAGCTTCCTCTAGCTTGAGTAGGCTGGTTGCTCTGATAACCACCTTGTTGGTTGTTGTAGAGGGGCTTTTACTGGTAGTTGTTTTGGTATTGAAAGTTGGGCTCTTTCCTATACCAAGTTCCATTGTTGTTGATAAAGCACACCTCTTCATGTCCTTCCAAGCCATCAATCTTCTTGATCTCAGCAACCTGTTGTTGTTGCTGTTCCCCAACTGATTTCATCGGATCCAGCTTAGCTTTGTTGGCAAGAAGTAGGTCCAGCTTCTCTTCCAAAGACTTGAGCTCTTTCTTGGTCTGCTGATCATCACTTCTGTTGATTCTATCATGATCCTCACTGTATACTGAGTCACTCTTGGCCATGTTCTCTATCAGCTCCTCTGCATCCACCTCGTTTCTGCCCAAGAAGAATCCATTGCTGGCTGTATCAAGTCTGTTTCTACACTGTGGTATAGCTCCCCTGTAGAAGGTACTCAACAAGCTTTCTTTGGAGAAGCCATGGTGTGGGCAATGAGCTTGGTAGCCTTTGAACCTCTCCCATGCTTCACTGAAACTTTCTAAGTTCCTCTGCTGAAACCCAGAGATCTCATTCCTGATCTTAGCTGTCCTGGAGATGGAGAAGAACTTGTCTAGAAAGGCTTCCTTGCACTCATCCCAAGTAGTGATAGAGTCGCTTGGGAGAGACTTCTCCCACTGTCTTGCCTTGTCTCCCAGAGAGAAAGGAAAGAGCCTGAGCTTCAAAGCATCTTCTGACACTCCATTGGTCTTGGACAAACCACAGTAGCTATCAAACTTGTCCAAGTGGTCAAAAGGATCTTCAGTAGCAAGACCATGATACTTGTTGTTCTCAATGGTGTTGAGCAGTCCTGACTTGATCTCAAAGTTGTTGTTCTCTACAGCAGGTGCTCTGATTCCCAACATATGACCATGAATGTGAGGGCGATCATAGGTTCCAATAGCGCGAGCTTGGCGCTGTGGGTGCTGTGGTCGAAGGTTGGCAGCTCCTTGACCATTTCCCTCTTAGGCAGCTCCCAAAGGGATCTCTCCATCTTGATTCTGGTTCTGATGGGGAGCCATATCAAAACCCAATCTGTTGAAATGAGCATGTTGCTCCTCTTCTCTCCTTTTTCTTGTATTCTCTCTTTCCAAAGCCCGGATGTCTGGTACTAGAGGAGTGAGGTTTGTAGTCCCTCTACTTCTCAAGTTCATACACCTGAAATAAAAAATAAAGAGGAAAAAGCAGAGCCAATATCACAATAATAATAAAAATGACTTAGTCTCAAGCAAATGACTAAATCCCAATGTCAAAATCACAATAGAACTTGGCAACGGCGCCAATTTGATGCTAGGAGTTTTCAAGGCTCCTAATCAAATGATGTAGTATAAAAGATTGTCGAACCAATCCTAAGTGATTCTAATGCAAAGGGAATGCAAGTCTATGCTTAATCTAAGTGCAACCAATTGAGTGAAGTGAAGTGAACTAAAACTAGACTAGAAATGCAATAAAAGAGTGAACTTTCTTTCTCAATATAAAGCAAGTGGACTCATGGGGCTAGGCATTTGATCTTGGGTGATGTAGATCCAATCTAAAGGTGACAAGCTATCAATCAAGCACTTTCCTTATGCCTAGACACAATACTAAACAAGCTCTATCCCTAGATGAATGTTCATTTGCTAAAGCAACTCAAGCATCAAATCCCTTTGGTTGAATGTTACTAAAGCAATCATGGAGAACAAGTCTACTAGCAATCTTAACACCTTTAACAACAAATCTCTTTGGCAAAGTGCATTAAAAGCATTGAAGAGTTGGTTCAGACATTTCATCATACACCTTTCAGGCGGGAAATGCCTAAGGATCTATTTTAGTATGATCAAGACCAAAATAGCATTGAGAACCCTCAACAAGCAAAGAAAGAAATAGATTTAACACTAAACACCCTAGATCTTCACTAATCACCCTTAATCACCCTAGCCCATGAATCCTAGATAGATCTACTAACTAATAGACATAATTAACCCAAAAACCAAAGATGATTCAAGGTTAAACATGCTAGTGAACAAGATAATCCAACAAACACAAAGAAAATGAGATGAAAAAGGATCAAAGATCCAAGCTTTCTTCAAGGTTTACAAATGTGTTTTTGAGAGAAAAAGAGTTCATTCCCTAATTTGGGATTACAAGAGTATTTATATGGTCTTTTGAAACCTAATGGTACCAATAGAAAAGTCTAAAAACCCCCTTAAAATCATAAAAACGACCAAGTGATAACACGCAGCGGGGTCTCCGTACCCGGGTCACAACCCCGCTCCAGCCGTTTTCCCTCCATTTCTGTGTAAACCCGAGCGGGTCGTAACCCCGCTCCGTCACCCCCGCTCTGGATACACAGCGGGGTCGTAACCCCGCTCCGTCACCCCACTCCAGGCGTACTGTTGTTGGGGTCAAAAACGGTTATCTCGAAATCAACGGCTAAGTCTATTTGTCATACGAAAAACCTTCCGAAAAACGAACACGAACACCCGTGAACCGAAGGAGCCGAGCAGTCGACCCTGGCCTTGGCCGTAGCCGCCGGGCGGCTAGCCCCGTGCTGGCCGTGGCCGCCGGCGGCTAGCGCCCGTGCTGGCCGTGGCCGCCGGGCGGCTAGCCCGTGCTGGCCGTGGCCGCGGCGGCTAGCGCCCTGCTGGCCGTGGCCGCGGGCGGCTAGACCCGTGCTGGCCGTGGCCGCCGGCGGCTAGCGCCCGTGCTGGCCGTGGCCGCCGGGCGGCTAGCCCCGTGCTGGCCGTGGCCGCCGGCGGCTAGCGCCCGTGCTGGCCGTGGCCGCCGGGCGGCTAGCCCCGTGCTGGCCGTGGCCGCCGGCGGCTAGTGCCCGTGCTGGCCGTGGCCGCCGGCGGCTAGCCCCGTGTTGGCCGTGGCCGCCGGCGGCTAGCGCCCGTGCTGGCGTGATCGCCGGGCGGCTAGCCCCGTGCTGGCTCGGGTCTTCGGACGACGATCTTTCGTACACGAATCCCAGTCCCCGGCCATTGGAAGTCTGTGTTTCGAGTCTTTCCCAAGTCCTCGCAGGACGAATCATTGAGATTCCGCATACGAAACTCCGGTTCTTACTCCAATCTAAAACCGACGGGAAAACTTCGGAAAACTCGTAAGGTATCGACAGGAAGGAAGATCTTAAATTCTTCGTACGAAACAGCGGTGGTAATCTTAAGACACCACTCGTCTCAACTCTACGAACGAATGAAGAACTTCCGGAAAGATCGTAGAAAACCACGGAAGTCCTGGAAACGGCCGAAAGGGACCAAACACGATCGGACGGTCCGTTACGATTATCTAAGATAGATACGACAATTTACGTTTATCTTTACATAACAAGAAAAATGTTAAATTTCCGGAAAGATAAAATGTCAAGTTTCCCGAAAAGCATGGAGGCCGACGAAAATGGAAAGAAGCCCGCCCTGCGGCCCAGAAGAAGGTTAGACCGTCATAAGGAGGAGTATATAAAGGAGCTTTGGGAGAGGAAGAAAGAGGGAGCAAAAAATCCTAGAGAGAGAGCAGATCCGAAACTTAGGGACTTAGAGAATTCCTGCTAGCTTAGGACTTAGGAGTTTAGACTAGCGGAGCAAAGCTTAGAACGCTTTGACTCCTTTATTTCCGTCGTTTTTCGCTTCAGCGTTTCTCTACTTCCTTTTTCGGAAGAATATTGTACCATCTACTTAATAAAACGCCATAGTGCAATTTTTCCGCTACGTTGCTTTGTTCCATTATTTTCGTTTGGTTTATCGCAGAGAATCCGAGCCTTCAGGGAAAACTAGGTTTACTTAGTTTTCCTTCGATTTATTTACTTAAAATCGACAGTGCGAATTTCGGTTCCCACAGTTTGGCGCTAGAAGGAGGGGGGGTCGGATTCTCTTACTCAAAAACCTACGATTGGTAACAACAGCATGGCCACATCACCTGTCCGCAACATCGTGTCATTCGGGGACAGAGCAACGGCTGATCAAGCCAAACCTCATGACGAACTCCTCGTTATCAGACTAACGATCCAGGACATTGACGTAGCGAGAATATTGGTCGACACCGGATGCTCGACCAATATTATATATAAAAACACCCTCGAGAGAATGGGAATCGACCTGAATGCTATCACGGACGATCCCAATCCGATAATCGGACTCTCAGGAAACATCACAATGACCCTCGGCTCGGTCGACCTTTCGGTCAAAGCCGGGAGCGTCACAAAGACGGCAGAATTTTGGTAGTCGACGGTCCAGCAGCATATAACGCGATCGTCGGGACTCCGTGGTTAAATTCCATGCGAGCGATCCCCTCGACTTACCATCTGTGCCTCAAATTTCCGACCCTCTCCGGAGTGGAAACGATACAAGGAGATCGTAAAGCACCGCAAGTCTGCTTGACCGCCGGGTTAAAACGGAAAAACTCTGAGCCCGAAACTAAACCAAAAAAGCAAGCAACCCACGAACCAGCATCACAGGACCCTCCAGAAATCTTCTGGCAATCGCAAAGAGCTGAGGTCCTGGAAGGGAAACGTGAGCCCACTTGCGAACCTGTAATTTCGGTCTGCCTCGATGAGACTAACCCAGAGCGGTGCGTAGAGATTGGAGCCAATCTCCGCGATCCGTTGAAAGCAGAACTCATCGCATGTCTCAAGAAGAACCTTAACACGTTCGCTTGGGCTGCGGAAGATATGCCGGGAATCGACATTAACATAACATGTCACGAACTCAACATTGATCCAACCCACAAACCCGTAAAACAAAAGAGGCGAAAGTTAGGCCCCGAACGGGCAACTGCGGTCAATGAGGAAGTCGAAAGACTCCTCAAAGTTGGATCAATAACAGAAGTAAGATATCCCGACTGGCTCGCCAATCCCGTCGTCGTCAAGAAAAAGAACGGGAAATGGCGAGTATGCGTCGACTTTACCGATCTCAACAAAGCGTGCCCGAAGGATTGTTTTCCGCTTCCGCACATCGACCGTCTAGTCGAGGCGACCGCAGGAAACAAACTCCTATCGTTCATGGACGCGTTCTCCGGTTACAATCAAATCATGATGAATCCCGAAGACCGCGAGAAGACAGCATTCATTACCGACCGAGGAACCTATTGCTACAAAGTAATGCCTTTCGGTCTTAAGAACGCCGGTGCCACGTATCAGCGACTCGTCAATCGGATGTTTGCCGAGCAACTCGGAAAAACCATGGAGGTGTATATCGACGATATGTTGGTAAAATCTCTTGACGAACGCGATCACGTAGTCCACCTAGAGGAATGCTTTGAGAGATTGAACCAGCACAAAATGAAACTCAATCCATCAAAATGCAGATTCGCCGTGGCGTCGGGAGAATTTCTCGGTTACCTCGTAACATTCCGCGGAATAGAGGCCAATCCGAAACAAATCAACGCACTGATAGAAATGGCTTCCCCGAGAACCAAGCGGGAAGTCCAGAGGCTAACGGGACGAGTCGCGGCCTTAAACCGATTCATCTCGCGCTCCACGGATAAGTGTCTCCCTTTCTACGAAACCTTAAAGGGAACAAAAAGTTCGAGTGGTCAGAGGATTGCGAGAAAGCTTTCCAACAGCTGAAGCAGTATCTGGCCACCCCTCCTATCCTCGCAAAGCCCGTAGTCGGAGAGCCCTTGTTCCTCTACATCGCAGTATCCACATCAGCGGTCAGTGGCGTCCTGATTCGAGAAGAATTCGGAGAACAGAAACCGGTCTTCTACATTAGTAAAACATTACTAGATGCCGAAACTCGGTATCCGCTGATGGAAAAATTGGCACTCGCTGTCATAACTTCGGCAGAAAACTTAGACCGTATTTCCAATCTCATACCATCGTGGTACTTACCACCTTTCCGTTACGGACGATTCTACACAGTCCAAGCCAGTCTGGTAGACTCGCGAAGTGGGCAATCGAACTAAGCGAGTACGATATCGAATATCGTCCAAAGACCTGCACGAAATCACAGGTACTCGCGGACTTCTTGGTAGAATTACCCACGACGGATTTGACTAACGAGGATCCAGGGTCAACATGGGATCTCCATGTCGATGGATCTTCGACCAAGCAAGGATCTGGAATCGGGATCCGGCTCACCTCGCCGACAGGAGAAATCCTCGAGCAATCATTCCGCTTGGATTTTCATGCATCCAACAACGAAGCAGAATACGAGGCGCTAATTGCAGGCCTGCAACTGGCCCAGGGCTGAAGATCCAAAACATTCACGCTTACTGCGATTCTCAGTTAGTCGCAAACCAGTTCAGCGGAGAATACGAAGCAAGGGATGAAAGGATGAACGCATATCTGAAGGTCGTCCAAGACCTGGCCCACGATTTCAGCAATTTGCGCTAACCAGAATTCCCCGTTCGGAAACGTCCAAGCTGACGCTTTAGCCGCTCTCGCCTCAAGCTCGGATCCAGGGCTTAAGAGAATAATTCCCGTGAATTCATAGAGCATCCAAGCATCGGACCGCCGGTGATCGCCAACCTGATCAGAACACAGATCGAAGGCGCGGAAGAAAACGAAGATCAACCGGAAGACGACGCAGACCAAACAGACTATGGCTGCGACGCTCCCTGGTTACAACCTATCAAAGCCTACATCGTAGATGGTACCCTACCCGCGGAGAAATGGGCAGCCCGGAAAATAAAAATCCAGGCAGCACGATACGTAACCGTGGAAGGCGAAATCTACAAATGGCGATTCTCCGGACCTCTTATGACTTGCGCGGAAGGAGAGAAGGCGAGAAAATCATGGAAGAAGTTCATTCCGGATCATGCGGAAACCACTCCGGCGGAAGGTCTCTCGCAACAAAAATAAAACGCCACGGATTCTACTGGCCAACTATGGTAAAGGATTGCGAGAAGTACGCTCGGAATGCGAGAAGTGTGTCAGCGGCACGCCCCGACAATTCATCAGCCCGCCGAGATCCTCTCTTCTATCTCGTCTCCGTACCCTTTCATGCGATGGTCAATGGATATCGTCGGACCAATGCACAAGTCAAAACAAAAACGTTTCCTGCTGGTCCTCACTGATTTCTTTTCAAAATGGGTGGAAGCAGAATCCTACGCAAGTATCAAAGACGTGCAAGTCGAGAACTTCGTTTGGAAAAACATCATAACCAGACACGGTGTCCCATACGAGATCGTAACGGACAACGGGTCCCAGTTTATTTCCACTCGATTCGAGGCATTCTGCGAAAAATGGAAAATACGACTTAACAAGTCTACTCCCAGATACCCGCAGTGCAATGGACAGGCTGAAACCATAAACAAAACCGTCCTAGACGGATTGAAAAAACGCTTGGAAGCCAAAAAAGGACGGTGGGCAGAAGAACTCGAAGGGTCCTTTGGTCTCATCGAACCACTCCGAGACGAGCAACGGGGAAACTCCATTCGCTCTCGTTTACGGAGCAGAATGCGTGATTCCGGCGGAAGTAGAATTTCCCGGCGTACGGGGGAGATTTCTTCCCGAACGGGAAGATCTGAACAACGCCATGCTGCTGGATAATCTTGACCTCATCAACGAGCGTCGCGACCAAGCCCTCATCCGAATTCAAAATTACCAGCAGGCCGCCGCAAAATACTACAACGCGAACGTGCGTCATCGAAGATTCAAAGGGGTGAACTGGTCTTGCGAAAGGTCTTCCAAAACACTGCTGAACGAAACGCAGGAAAACTGGGAGCAAACTGGGAAGGACCATACAAAATCATAAAAGTCGTCCGACCAGGTTCGTACCAAATCGCGAACATGCAAGACGTAAAAATCCCGAGAACTTGGAATGCTATGCATCTCAAGAATATTACCACTAGAGCGTAAACGTGGACAACAGAACTACGAGATGGCTTGATCCTCGAAAGAGGTACGTAGGCAACTCGCCAACCGGCGGTTCAGCTTCCCCCCGATTCAAAAAGGGGGAGTTGGGGTGCGTACACCCGCACGCTCCCGCAATTTTCGAAAAAACCTAACTTTCGAAAACTCTCCACAATCAATTCGCCTACGGCCTTAACGATGAATCCAGTATCCATCAAACAAACCATAAAACTATCGCCCGGAAACATTCCGCGATTTCTAAAAAAGCCCATAAGTCCTCTATGGCATAAGAAAAACAAACTTCAAAGCACTGCGAGACGTCGCTTCGTGCTCGAACATCCGTTTTTCGATTAGAACTTTCCCACGCCTTCTAAACGGCATCATATCGTTGTTGCTGATCACAACAAACGAACTCTAACGTCCTAAACAGACAAGCCACCTAAGGGTAGGCTCTTTTACATCCGACAAGGATCCCATAGCGCGCTATACAAAAAATCCAAATTTGGTTCAGCACTTCGTAAAGGAAGTAGCTCGATTCGTGCCCATACAATCATATAAGCCGATACCACTTCGCGGATTTTAAAACGGTACGAATCAGGTTAAAATCACGAACAGGCAAAACGAAAGCCGATTTGTCATCGCACAGCCTCAGTCTGAGAGTAAACCTAGGTCGTGCCCTAAACCCAGCCTTGCTGGTACCTTAACATCTCATAGGCAAAGCGTCAACGACGCGAGATCCCAAAACTTGTCTCTTCACTCAAGTCTGTACGTTTCCACGAATTTTCGCGTAAATCGTAAACCGCAGGAAAATCTCGCTTTGTACAACTACGGATACGGTGATCATCAGGGAGGCAGGAATGAGACGACAACTCACACCCTGCCCCTCTAGCTTCAACAAACAGAAGTTCTAAAACGCAAAATATTTTATAAACGCGTGCCGCGATTTCAATACAGAGCCCTAAAAAGGGCAGGATTCAAAGCCACCAACGGCCAGTCCCGAAACCATACATGATGGCCAACGGCCAAATACAATCAAAATAAAAATCCCCTCAGGGATTGATCAACCTAGGTGTCCTCCGGGACACCGCCTTCATCTTCCGACTCACCCAAAGCAAGAACAGCTTCGCCATTGCCCTCGCCGATTTCCTCACCACCCTTGTCCGCAGCGACTCTAGCATCCTGGACCTCTGGAATTTCCGAACCCGGGACCAGGGTACCCGAGGATGACGGGCCGGCAAGCTCCACCGCGGTGCAAGTTCCCGTCTCCTCAAAGCGCTGGATCCGCCGCTTCAGCCGTCGAACTTCCGAGGACTTGCTCTTCTCTCCTCCTTCGCTTGAGCAGCGAGCTCACAGTCTTTCCAGATCACGCTCGAGATCGCTGATCCTGGCTTCAAGCGTTGATGTCTGGGCAGCATGAGTGCTCTCAATCGATTGAAGCGCAGCCTCGGTACGCTTCAGAGTTTCCCGCGACGAATCCAACTCCTTGGACAAGCGTGTAACCTCCAGTCCGCAATCTCCAAGCATCCCGTCGATCAACGACACAAACTGATCACACGAGAGAATGTAAGAATCAAGGGATAGCAAAGGAAAAAAGGTTTTCACGAAATACCTTGGAGCGATGCTGCGATAGTCTCGCGAACCTCGCCTTCCTCACTCCTAGTACACCTTTTTCTCTTCGCTGATCCGACAGCCCCAGCTCTAGAACGTCCCCTCGATGGTGAACAGCGTTGGATGCGGGAAGTCCCAAGACGATCTCCCTCTTTTTTCTCTGGAGGAGGAGGCATGACTTCCACCGCATCCTCCGAAACCACTATCGGCGCCAAAGGAGAACCCTCCGGACGAGCCTGGACATCGGGTGCTTGCTCCGAAACAACAATTTCTCCAGCAAGCAAAGGGGCATCGGGTCCAGAGGCTGGAAATGTGGAGATCGGACTGGAGTAACATCGGGTCCAAGAACCAAGGCCGCAGGATCCGGAGTTAAAGTGACATCGGATCCGGGAGTCGGAACCACGGAAGTAGCACTAGGACCTGCCACGCTGGACTCCATCTCGGCAGGCGTCGCTCCAGTTCTTTTCCTGAAAAGAAGAACCCCTCGACGAACGTCTGGCGTAAGAGCAGGAGTATCCTGCGCCGGCGAGGCCTGGTTAGCTTCACTCATTTCGACATCGGAATCCTTCTTTTTCATTTGGAGAGAAAGCCATGTTTTCTAAATTTGAGAAAAGGGGGGTGAGTGAAAAAATGAGAGGAGATGGGGTGTACTCTTATAAGAAATCAAAGGTGGTAGAGTTTTTCGGATAAAATATTCCTAGCCGAAAATTTCGATTTTCAAATCTTTCGCACACAAAATCGCTCCCGCACCTTGCATGCTGGGGGGCTAACTGTTGGGGTCAAAAACGGTTATCTCGAAATCAACGGCTAAGTCTATTTGTCATACGAAAAACCTTCGAAAAAACGAACACGACACACCGTGACCGAAGGAGCCGAGCAGTCGACCTGGCCTTGGCCGTAGCCGCGGGCGGCTAGCCCCGTGTTGGCCGTGGCCGCCGGCGGCTAGCGCCCGGTGCTGGCCGTGGCCGCCGGGCGGCTAGCCCCGTGCTGGCCGTGGCCGCCGGCGGCTAGCGCCCGTGCTGGCCGTGGCCGCGGGCGGCTAGACCCGTGCTGGCCGTGGCCGCCGGCGGCTAGCGCCCGTGCTGGCCGTGGCCGCCGGGCGGCTAGCGTGCTGGCCGTGGCGGCGGCTAGCGGCCGTGTGGCCGTGGCCGCCGGGCGGCTAGCCCCGTGCTGGCCGTGGCCCCGCGGCGGCTAGTGCCCGTGCTGGCCGTGGCCGCCGGGCGGCTGAGCCCGTGTTGGCCGTGGCCGCCGGCGGCTAGCGCCCGTGCTGGCCGTGATCGCGGGCGGCTAGCCCCGTGCTGGCTCGGGTCTTCGGACGACGATCTTTCGTACACGAATCCCAGTCCCCGGCCATTGGAAGTCTGTGTTCGAGTCTTTCCCAAGTCCTCGCAGGACGAATCATTGAGATTCCGCATACGAAACTCCGGTTCTTACTCCAATCTAAAACCGACGGGAAAACTTCGGAAAACTTGTAAGGTATCGACAGGAAGGAAGATCTTAAATTCTTCGTACGAACAGCGGTGTAATCTTAAGACACCACTCGTCTCAACTCTACGAAACGAATGAAGAACTTCCGGAAGATCGTAAGAAAACCACGGAAGTCCTGGAAACGGCCCGAAAGGGACCAAACACGATCGGACGGTCCGTTTACGATTATCTAAGATAGATACGACAATTTACGTTTATCTTTACATAACAAGAAAAATGTTAAATTTCCGGAAAGATAAAAATGTCAAGTTTCCCGAAAAGCATGGAGGCCGACGAAAATGGAAGAAGGCCCGCCCTGCGGCCCAGAAGAAGGTTAGACCGTCATAAGGAGGTATATAAAGGAGCTTTGGGAGAGGAAGAAAGAGGGAGCAAAAAATCCTAGAGAGAGAGCAGATCCGAAACTTAGGGACTTAGAGAATTCCTGCTAGCTTAGGACTTAGGAGTTTAGACTAGCGGAGCAAAGCTTAGAACGCTTTGACTCCTTTATTTCCGTCGTTTTTCGCTTCAGCGTTTCTCTACTTCCCTTTTTCGGAAGAATATTGTACCATCTACTTAATAAAACGCCATAGTGCAATTTTTCCGCTACGTTGCTTTGTTCCATTATTTTCGTTTGGTTATCGCAGAGAATCCGAGCCTTCAGGGAAAACTAGGTTTACTTAGTTTTCCTTCGATTTATTTACTTAAAATCGACAGTGCGAATTTCGGTTCCCACAACTGTGTTCGAGTATTGATATGCCTCCAGTAGATTGATCATAACTCCTCCAATACAGCTCCAAATGACTTGAGACCACTTCCATTAGAAAGCTATCTCAATTTCCAATGTTCTCCCAGAAGATGGGCTTCAAAAGATATCTTTAAGGTCTCCATCCATGTTCATCTTTCAACATTTTACACACAAATGCCTCCAAACACTTCCAAAAACTCCATAGCACACTCCAACACCTAATAAAGACTCATGTATGCAAAATGTAACCTAAAGATGACTAAATCCTCATCTATATGATCAAAATGTACAAGAATGAATGGCTAAAACAATGTAAATATGCAAGATATCATATATTACCTTATAAAGAATTTTTTTTTCTGAAAAGGTATATAATGCAAATCCATAGCATTCAATATAAATCCATACAAAACATTTTCTAGAAATTCAAAAGATATTTGTTAAATCAACTTAAAATTTAAAAATATTTCAACTTTTAAAATTTATTGAACTCTATTCATATTCTGGTTTCAATCTCTCTCCCCCCCCCCCCCAAATGTATTTTGAGGAAGTGAAATATGTTAGCTCCATTGCTCTTTCCAAATGTGTCTCCAGAGAAGCATATGTGGGATGTAGCAACTCTTTGTTTATTTTCTTCGTGTATTTTTTTTGAGGAAGTGAAATATGTTGAGACAGAAAGAGAGTACATTCCGCCATTTACAATAGATAACTAGATTTTGACCCGCGTTTGGAAAACGCGGGTTTGTTTTCGAAATTTAATATTTTTTTTAGTTATATAAGATAGTGTATAGGTTTGGGCACATATATACGGAACCGAAAACAGGACCGTACAAAACCGAAGTCAAAATTGAACTAAAGAGCAAATTATATATTTCTGGAACCAAAAATTTGAAACTGAACCTAGAACAAATGGATACATGAATTTTTAAAATACAAATTATATACTTAAATTTTTTAATTATATCTAATTTCTAAATAACCAAATATCCTAAAAATACTATATATAAACCAAATTACTGAATTATTTTTATTCAGAATATTAAAAATCATCCAAATTATCAAATATTTAAATTAAAAGCCTCAAATTATTTGATATCTTTATCTATAAATCTGTAATCACTCGGAAAACCAGAATTGAACTCGAACTGATTTTGATCCAGTTTATTTCATATTAGCCGTTTTTCAACTTTACTACTGAACCGAACGAAAATAACCAAATTGAAACCAAACTAAACTTTGTAAAGACCAGAACGGTTCCTATATTTATAAAACCAAAACATCAAAAACGAAAATACTCTAACCGAAACCAAATGTTGAGGATTAATAGTGTATCTACATTTAAATGGTACGAAGAAAGCATTCTATTCTTGCAAATTATTTAACTCCTAGTAATAGGGTACATATACGTTTATAGATGAATTAAGATATAAATAATGTTTTTATACATTCGATCCGGACCAGCAGTTGAACCAGTAAACCCGGTGGTCGTATATAAACTGGACTGACTTATGTTTTTTATGTAGCATTCTATCAGAGGTTCTACCATCTGATATATTTCTACAAAATTAAAATTTAATAAAAATCTATTAATTAAAAATCCGATAAAACCAAAAATCTGCCTTTAACCCGTAAACTGATGATACCGCTCAACCCAGCAAAAATCCAGAAAAATCAATAATATTTTTTAAAATTGATTAGATAGGGTAATGAAAGGTATAATTATCATCTACAAATTTATATATCCTTTGAGATTATAATGGCATATTTTAAATATTTCATATAGAAATAATGTTAGTTTTAAAGTGTAATAGAGAAAAGTATAAATAATTTTAACTGGTTTTATTGATACACAGTAATTACGATTTAGTTGCTTGATTATTGGGGTTTGGAAATATTTTAAATAAATATCCTATGTGCATATATATTTTGAAGTATTAGTCTTGTTAGTTTGTTGATAAGATAGTTGGCTTGTTTCGTGGAAATATGAATCATTTAAAGAAATGATTTGATTCCCTTATCTTTTGGTAACAATATTAATTAATACTAACGTATTGTCTTAGAGAGTTGAGTAATAGTCGGGTATCTATATGGTATTCAATAACATACGGTTACAAACATATATAAGGTAGGACAAAAATGTTAATTCTAATGAATAGGTTCAAACAACTTGTATAAGTCGACTTTTCAAGACTGCTTCTCTTTTAATAGTATTGATTATGTCATAACCTTTAAAAGTCAAAATAATTACCAATCCAAAAGCGTAGTATTTGAAAAAAAAGTTGTATGGAATTGCAGAAGAACTAAGAGCATCTCCAATGGTGTTACCACCATTGGAGTCCTTAGGGATTATTAAACTAATTTTTTTTTTAGAATAGTTAAAGATTCTAATCCAAAAAAAATGTCCAATGGTGTTTTTTATATTTGAATCCTTAGGAATAAAAAGAAGAATCACATCCAAAACACAGGTCCATTAAAGGCCATCCAAAAAGAAGAGTGATAGATTTCACAAGTGTGTATGTATACCTTGAACAAGAAAGCGATGACACAGAAAGCAATGAGATTTTTCTAAAAATTATACCACTTGGAAGCCAAATCAGAAGATGGCACGGACAAGGAAGACACTGCTTCACCCGAGCTTTCAGGCACATTCCTCGTTTCTAGATTTGCTAGGTCGCTGCAATAAACAAGGAGTGTTACAAAGGATGAAGATGAATCAACTGCCAAACTTTTTTAAGGACTTTAACAAGAAAGTAGCAGAGAAGGAGATAAAAAGAAGGAACCTCTTCTTACATGCAACAAGGGCGTTATAGGTAGTAGATAAACCAGCCAATTGATGAACAAGAACCACAAAGCAAAACTTTACATAGAGGTTTGAATATATATAAGAACAGAGCGATGTGGCATAAACTGTACAAGAAAGAAGTAAAAGAAACAACACAGACCTAGACTCAAAGCCTCTCTGAATCTCCATGGCCATCATCTGAGCTCGTAGCTCAACCTCCTGCTGCTGAAGCTCTCCTTTTTGCCTAGAAACGGTGCGTATCTGCTCCAAGAGTTCACCATCCGAGCAAGAACAAGAACCATCCATCGTAGTAATGGAGTAAATATCCAAATCACCACCATTCACTAACACCAAACCAAAACTTCAAAATCACATAAACTTTAAACACTAACAGAGAACAATAACATGGAACAAAATGTGCAATTTACCTTCAGCGATGTCATGCACAATTGCCATTTTGATACACCTGTTTAATAAGCCAAGAAGCAAAGGGAACATTAAGAAAGATCCAATAAGCTATAGCCATAAAAACATTAAGAAAAAAAAACAAGCAGTAACCTTTCTCGGTCAACTCCAGTAAGATCAGCAGCAATGAGAGCCATAAGAGACATATGGTACATGTGATCAGCGATCGGTTCAGGTCCGTTGATCTCCTGATTGATCCATCCTTTTCTCACACACACACCTTGAGGCGATGGCAAAGGGTTTAGGAAATCGATGGAGGACGAAGCAGAAGAGGCATGGTTCGTGTGTTCCGTTGAGCCGTCGGAGTAAGTGTTCTGGCACCGGACGGCGACGATCGTGGGGCTGGGAGTGGGGTTTCTGAGGAAGAGGAGTTTCTTAGAGGCGGAGGGGAGTGTCGATCGGTGGTTAAAGGAGGTGAAGCGGCGGCGAATCTATTGAAAAAAAAAAAAATGTTGCCACGTTCTCAAGGACTGAATCCTTAAAACACTTAGGCCATCTGCATTGAAAGCTTTTGTGGAGGGTTCACAGCATTCCCAAGAAAAAAAAGAATATTAAAATAAAAGGAGATGATGAACTTGTGCCCGTGCACCTTTTGCTAGTGAACCGGTTCATGACTGTTTATACGGGCCCCACGACACGTGGCGACCCACGACTAGTTCAATTATATATATATATTTTTTTTTTGAAAAAAAAAAGTTAAACAGAAAAAGAAAAAAAATGCTTGGTGAACTCCCCTCATGCGGATGTCCTTAGGTAAGGATTCATCCTTAACGGGCTCATCAATTATATTGTTAATATAATCAAATGACACTAAGAATTTGGGCTAAGGATTTGTGTAGAGCCCGCGTTGCGGATGGTCTAATGGTCAACCAAACATCAGAGGAAGTTCTTATGTGCCTATTTCGCTGACTTGAGCAAAAAGTAAAACCCGAAACACAACACAGACCAAACCAAACGTTTGGAAATAATTAGCCCATGGGCCTTCTTCTATCATCCCCTGAAAAAGAACAAGCCATCAACCAAACAACATACTATAATATTTGGCATTTGAGAAGCTTACAGATGAAATTTGTAAATGCAAGTGTAAGCATCGAAATCTGCTTTTGCAAAAAATATTGGATAAAACGTAAATTCATGTTTAAACAAAACAAAACATGCGAAAAAAAAAAACACATATATATATATATATATACAAATTTCACCAGTGATCTGATGAAATACTGGTTTCTCCATTTCCTGTGATACTTATTCTTTAGTTTCAATCGGACTAGGGTTCGTCTCATCTTGTCTCTCGTTTCTCTTCTTTAGTTAGTGATAGCTGGGTTCGGCTTCAAATTTTCCTAAATGGGTCATGGGTTTTTATTGGGTTTCTAAAGGGTTTTATTTCTATTGTTGGTCTTGTCACAATATCATTTTTTAATGCACAAATCAGTTACAAAAAAAGAAAAAACTTTAAAAACTACGATAATTCATTTGCCTTGGGTTCTAAAACGAATAATGTTTTCAGACGTTATTATTACTCTCGGTAGAGTAACGATTCTTCCATAAAATTGGGATT
This sequence comes from Raphanus sativus, assembly GCF_000801105.2. Classification (NCBI taxonomy): domain Eukaryota; kingdom Viridiplantae; phylum Streptophyta; class Magnoliopsida; order Brassicales; family Brassicaceae; genus Raphanus; species Raphanus sativus. The sequence continues at coordinate 16,167,780 of NC_079516.1, forward strand.
AGAAGATAAGAAGATGGCTTGTTGTTCTACCTATAATCAAAATGGGGTCATAAAGTACTCACTAACATTTCACATTTCACATATTATTACGGAAAAACAAACGATGAAAACTTTATTGTTTAAAAAGTTCCAAAGAAAGAAAAACCAATTGTCGTACGAAACGAAAAAGAAAGAACCTATCTTCTCTGGTCTCAGATACACTCGTACTTTGTGCACACACTTTCATATAAAGATAGAGACAAAGATATATTGAGATGATTCTTGAAACAATACGTAAAGTGCAAGAAAAATATTAAATTAAAAGTGAGCAAAGAAACTCCACTGTTGTTGGAAGATGAAAAGGAACCAGAGATTCTAAGATATTTTAGGACCAAAGTGCTGTCATGAAAAAAAGCTAGTCATATGTCTTGTATGTTTCATGAAACATACAATTATGTAGTCAAATTGAGTCTTAAGGCTTTTTTTACACTTGCTGACAAAAATTATCAGCGACAGCCACTAGCGGAAGGAATTAGCTATACGGTTTGTTCGTTTTTCAGGGCATGACTGGTTTCCCCGCTACTACTCGCAAACGCAGCTTTTGTGGTTCACAGCGGTTGTTGGCGTTTCGAAACAATCACAGAAAATGTTATAAATCGCTTCAAACCGCTCCGAACCTCTTAAAATCAAAAGCTGGTTCCAGTTAGCGTTTGCGGTTGCGGGCGATTGCGGGAGGATAAATTATTTTTCTTTAAAAACAAAATAAATAAAAATAATACTAAAAATATCCAATAAATTTTTTAAATTGAAATAATAGAAATTATAAAATGTATACATATTGTATTTTAATTTATATCATAAAAATTTAAAACCAAAATATTTTCTATAAATTTTTAAAATTTAATAATATGATTTTATAAATATAAATTTTATATTTATTATATTATTATAATTTTTAATACTTTTATAATTATATAAAATGTAAATATTGTTAATTTATTATTTAACAGATGGTGTGATTGGTAGTTTACCAGTCATAAGAGTCCCACAAACGCAACAATTTCTAACCGCTGTACCAGTTGTACAAATCTCTCGAAAACGCTTGAAACCGCAATCATCCGCACCCGTAAACTCCCGCAACCGCAACCGCAGCAGTTAAACCAGTCAGGCCCTCAGTAGCTAGCGATCGAGCAGCAAAATCGATCGTTTATTTTGTATCTGAATCACTTGTTTGACGACTAAAAATGTTAAACGCTCAAACGTTTGATGAAATTAATTTCTAATTACCGGGTAGTCGTTTAAAATATATTGGTAAAACCTTTTATTTATATTCGCTGGTTGATGTCGATTGTCGGCAACTAGAAATGAACATGATATAAGCTTAACGTGTCTTTTGTTTATCTTTTCTTCCACCTTTATTGGGTGATTTACGTTTTGAAAAGTTGTCCTTCTCTAAGGGTAACGTTAGCTGCTCCGTAGTCTGTAGTTGTTTTATTTGTGTTCTTAGCCTCGGGTTCGAGTAGACTACAACGTGGAACGGTGGAGGTTTTACTAGGTTTATAAATTTTGGTATTACCAAAGATTAGTCCTTGATCTAGAGAACATCAGATATATACGTCTTCATGAATGACAACAAAGAAAAAAGAAGCTAAAGGTGACTCTCTATCTTTCTTTAAGGTATCTTTTAGTCTTCCACTGCATTACGATCGTGCTCCATTCCACGTAGAGAGAGGAAAGAGAGCTGAAAGATTGATTGATTTTTTTTCTAAAGCTATATATTAAAGGACATGTTATGTGTGATCGTAGGTTTCTTGGCTAGTAAGCTTATGGCAAGGAAACTCACGACATAATTTGTTTTTTTAAAGTTTGTTTGTATTGTTGAAACCACTCATTTCGTAAGATTATCGTACGTAAAATTGTTTCTTTGTCTATCTATCTATATCGGAGAGGGCAAGATAGGTTTGGTCTTACTTTGTAATACATAAAAATCTTACTAGAAATATGTTCTGCCGGAAGATGCGTATCTTACAGATCAACATTAGGATATCCATGAAATCAATGAAGATTTTGAAGACTAAAATAAAATACTTGAAGAACAAGTTAATCTCAAAATATTCTTAGCATATTTATGTTAACTATTTAAGAAAATTAGTATTATTTAGTGTTAATATTATGTTAATGTTACCACTACATATATAATTCTCATATCAAATATAACACAATAATATATTTATAATCTATTATATTTTACATAGTATCAGAACAGTTGATTTTTAGAGATTAAAACTAAAGTTTCTGCAAATTTTAAGATTTGATGATTATGGTCATCGGTGGTGTTAACTAACGATCAAGAAGATACCAACATTGATGATGACGATGTGCACCTGTCAACCTCAACGTGAACCGGTTTTTCATGAAGTCAATCAATTAGTTTATTTTTTCAGTTTTCTATTTTGTTATTGGATATGATTTTTAACTTAGTTTCTGGTTTTAATTTTTTTTTTAATCTTTTTTTTTGTTGTTTTCCCATAGGACTGTGGAAATTATTGGTTATAGTTTAATCATTACAGAGGAATTCTAGTTGAATACTCAAATTCTTAGATCATTTTGTTTAGTCCGAGTTATGGATTGTCCGATATAAGGACGATTATTTTTGGTGCTGCAGTTGCGCCCATAACATACATAGTCTGCTTTAATTGTGATTTGCAAATTTGTGTTGTGCATCCCACGTTTGTCGTGCGGGGGGAGTATTAAAGATATATTGGATCGAAAAATATATATCTTATGGATCAAGACTGTGAAGTCCGTAAAACCCATAAAACTGAAAGGAAAGACTCGAAAAACAAATTAATCTCAAGATATTCTTAACATATTTACATTATATGTTTAGAAAAGTTAACATTATCTAGTATTAACATTATGTTAATGTTACCGCTATATATGCATGTTATATTCTCATATCAAACACAATACAATAATTTATTCATATTATATTATACTTTACAAGTTGTTTGCAGTCATTTTACCAATCTTTTTCTTTTGAAACTTCTTGTTACAATCTTTAAAAGCCATTATATTTGTAGATTTTGATGTACTCGATTATGTTATACAAGTTTTATTTTTGATTATACGAGATATGTGTCTAAGCCGAAACCCGACTAATCATGCTCATGTGGGTCAGTCTATATACGACATGCAAACTTGGTTGCTCTAGGTTGAACTTAGAAATCACGCGAACTAGCCAAACATGGAGTTAGCAGTTTTTTTAATGGAGGGGAATCGATCCCTATCTTAAATCAATAGAAAGATTTTTTTATCAAGTGGAAATCACTAGACCAGTATGATGTAGTAAAAAAATGTGATTTTCAAAAGAAGCGTTTTCTCCAAAATATAAAAATGCCTTTCTTTTTGAAACTTTGATTAAAAATGCCTTTTAACAGATAGCATAACTAACTATAACGACGCTAACGTTATACAAGTTTATATCAAAAGTGTACATCTGAAATGAAAATGTACGTGAACAGAGTGAATGCAGACACGATGGTACCAACATTTAGCATTATAATATTGTTTAACTGTATGGTACACTACATATAGTAGCACAAACCAGTAGATTACATGCCTTCATTGGCTCAAGCTTTGTTGTAACATCCATTTCAATGTTTTAATCTCACAAGTGTTTTAAGAAAAAAATTAACATAAGGGTCTCATTTGATTTTAATTTTTGTCATCTTATATTTTATATCTGTTTGTCTAATTAACAGACAAATAAAATTATTGCAAATCGAAGAAATTAAAGTTTCACTACTTAGTTATAGCTCTAATTGGTAACCATTAAAAGAATACAGATGAATAAAAAGAAAAAAGGAAAAAATGAAAAAGGAACCAAAAGTAATATTTATTACTTATGTTCTTTTCCAAATTTGATAAAAAATAGATGTAGTGAATAATCATTTAAATGTAAAGAAATGTTAAACAATCTTAGATAACAAATGTTCTATGAAATGTAAGGAAGGACAGAAAATTCACTATTCTTGTTCATTTATTTTATTACCATTTAGAGTCTATGTGTTTTACCTATTTGAACAGGAAAAAATAATGACTTTCATATTCTAATTTATTTTCATCAGCAACCTCCCTAGTTGAATCTAAATAAAAATTTGTATAATTTGTCAGCATTCCTATATTTAAAATCAATCCCAACAAGATGTATTTGGATATCATATCTCAGTAAAAATATGGAGTTTCCAATAGACAATGTTACCACAAAAACCTATAGCATTACGTATTATCGTTATGCTCGAAGAGACCAGAAATAAAAATCCAAATGAAAGAAATCTTTTAAAGAACTTAAATATGTTAATTTTAATACTGTTCTTCCGGGGTCTACTTAACTGTTACAGATAAGCTTGTCCTTGGTCTTTGCCAAATATAATCAAATTCATAAAGTTTCACAAAAGAAATCATCATCAATCCACATAAACATCATCTTCTTGCTTTGTCCAGAAGATAATAACATGTAACTGATGTCAGCATACATAAAACAAAACATACACCACCTTACTCTGTCCCCATCACAAACATGTTTCAAGATTTGACCAACAACACTTATATATATTCTTCAATAATACTAATGTTTTTAGTTTTTAAAATTACTGCATCCTCTTGGAGTCTTGGTAAACTAAAAAATTCTCCGAACATAAAACACATAATTCATATATGAACGTCGGTGCTTGGGGGTAAAAATGCTCTATTCGATGGGGATTATATCGTCTCTGAAGCAAGAGAAAGGGCTTTGAATTTTCATATCACTAATCACCTGCTTTAGCTCAGATGTTTCCTCTTTAAGCTGAATATTCTCTTGAAGAACCTTTTCGTGAGACTCAGAGAGACTGTTAAGTTTATCAAGCAACTGATGATTCTCGACCCTAAACCACATCACCTGAGACCAAAGCTCGTCAAGGTGTCGCTGCTTCCTCATACGTGACCTTCTTGCGGATTCTCTATTTGATATCATCCTTCTCTGCTTCCGCTCGTTGATTATGTTTTCGTCCGGCTGCTGCTCTTCTGCTTCATCTGATGTCGAGTTGCTACTTAGGCTCATGGATGGTGGAATGTTTGTAGCACTTTGGAATCCGTAAAAGGGGTTTAGGTTTTGACCGTTGATTGGATATGGAGACGATGTCGGTAAATGGGAAGGATATGGAGATGGGATCGAGGAGTTTATGTAGTTACGGAGGTTGAAAACGTCTGATTGCGGCTGCATTTTGGAGTTGACTTGGGCAACAAGTTAGGGGTTTTCTTATTTTTCGAGAAGAAAGGTAGGTGAAATAGGAACAAGCTTTGGAAATTTTGATGGAGTAATCGGTGTATAAGAGAGGAGATGGTTTTATAGAGTAAATGAGAGAAGAGGCTAAGGCATGGAGCCCACTTTCTGCAATTGGGTGAAGCAATAACAAAGTTTCCAAAAAAAAAAAAAAAAAAGATAACAAAGTTTCCAACATAAAAATTAGTACATATGCACCTAGATCATGTCACATTACTTTGTCTCTATATATATGTATTTACATCTTAAGCTATAACTGTCTTGATTTAAGGTAAAACACATCAACCAATTATAAATCTTCAATCAAATGATAAAAATTTGACAAACTCTGGAAGTGTTGTAAAAATAGTTGAATGAATCTGGTTTCTAAGACATTAATAATATTGTTGTAATATGGTGTCTAGAAAGAATAGATAATGAATATTATTGACCAAATTTTTTCTCTTTATCCATCCAGTCAAGAAAAATCTCAACACCGTCGTCACACGGGAAGACCATGGGTGTTAAAAAGGACATAAAGCTCTACATACATATTTCTAATTTCTTTTACCAAACCAAAATATGAACAATAATACCTTTGATAACAGATAGCATGCTGACGATAATGCGCTAGTTATTTTAGAGAAAAGCGTGTGTGTGTGTATGTAATAGTTAACTTTTAATGAGCCAGAGCAGAGTAGTTAGTTTCTATAAGAACAAGATTGGAGTTATTCGACCACATTGTCACCCACATTGCATAAAGCAAAGGTATCCGAGGCATCTCAGCCGCAATCTTTGGTCTATCAATCTATCATGGATATATTTAGGTGGTGATTTAATATCATCGATCATCTCCATAAATTTTATATCCAGACAGATATAAACAGGTGCATGGAGAATTGGATAATCAAAACAATTTTAAGGAATTGCTTTTTTTTATACATCAGAGAGAAGAAGATATTTGCTTTAGTTTTATCATTTAACATTACGTCTTAGCGGTGCTGACATAGGGAGTCATTCGTCTTTTATAGGAGTCATTCATCGTTCAAGCCCAATTGTGTTTTGTCAACAAAGAAAAATCTGTCTTTTCTAGGCATTGAGAAAATTTAATCAAATAGTATTCTACTAGTCATTAAAACCTTTACTACCCATGTTTTTAGTCTTAGATCATTTTTTTTTTCTTTTGACAAAGCAAAGGGATTAACCAAGCAAGAGGGTATACGTACAACTTGAATACATATCTTAGATCATGATTATTTTCTAAAAATCGGAAAAGAAAGAAACAAACGAAAACGAAAACCTAAACTTAAGGAGTACGAGTTTCCGAGAAATTTATGCTTCATCCAATATGAATTGTTGAACATTTTTTACATAAAAAATTCAGAAACACTCAGAAAACTTTTTTTGTTTTACATTAGAAGATCAAGCCGGAACCAATCTATTTATTAATGTTGACAGGTGATGATGTTCTTTTAATCCTTTTGTCATTGATTTATATGAAATAGATGATACTATTTTTTATATTCTTGGATAGTTATAATTTTAGATTATTTTTTGATGAAATTTCAAATATATAAATTAATATACCCATGTTTCTATACGAAACACTAAAAGTATATTTAGTGACTGTCAAAATTAAAGGGTAAATTAAGACAATTAGATAATGATACATGGTTGTGGCTGTAAAACAAGATTACTACTAATCACTTCATTCTTGGTTAAATATACGTGTTGTACTATCTACCATTGTGGGTAAAGATAAAAGTTGATGTACACGAACTTTGAAAACGCAACAATATACGCACCGTATGAAAGATAACAACAAAATCAAATCAAACTGCTATATATACATATATGTGATTAAGAAATGTTAACATTTCTTAATCACAATTGATTTACATTTGATCTCAAACGAGTTTCTCTATCTCTCTCCTTCTTGAATGGACTAAATGGTCAAAATATCATGAGGTAAGGAAAGACTTTTATTTCTTTATGACTTGAGTTTGCTCCCTCTTTTATGCCTTTTTATCCCTTTAGCTTTTTTTTTCTTTTCCTTTTTGCAATTTTGAAGTCAATGATCTATCTTATTAAAACAGAAACATTACAACTTCTTCTAGGTAGATTTTAAAGTTGGACCTTATGTAATTAATGTTATACTAATCTATTTATTATTAGACATGTCTTTTTATAAATAACTAATATCAACCATTACCATAGTTTTTCACTTCTTACCTTATTATTATATCCACTACGCATGTTTCCTTATATTTCATATATTTTATTATAAGCTAGATACATTCGCTAGCATATTATACTATAAGATAGATTATTAATAATACATCTACTAACATATAATACTATACGACAGATTACTAATAATACAATATATTATCTGTATTCATTAATTTGCATCTATCAATATTAGCAATACTATAAAGACGACTAACTCTATACTTTGAACCTATAAACCATGATATACTAATTTATAACAAAAATGATATTACTGTTACAAATTAGTTTTTATAAAAATTATTTATAGCAGCAATTTGTTATATAAGATAAATTTAATCAAAACCCAAATTTTTTTTTTCCTGTTCAGAAAAAAAGAAACCTACGAATATATACCATTAAGTTAGCCAAAAATCTTCCGAATAAATAGTAAATCTCACCAACCCAAAAAAATGAATTAAAAATATAACAAAAGATATTATGTTTAAAATTTAGCTCACTGGGTCGGGTATAAATCTGTTCATTTCAGGTATGAGTTCTTCGAGTTCTCAACATTTGGATCTAAGTAGGTATTTGATTTTTTTTGTCCGGGTCGATTTTTTTTGATTCCGGATCATTCTAACTTTTTTTATATTATAAATCTTAAATAATATACAACATGTATATAAAGTATGTGAATCAAAAGATAAATCCGCGCAGGTGCGCGGGTCATGATCTAGTTACAAATTAAATTTAGAAATATGATCACACTTACTATTTATTAAGGTGTATAAATATAGTGTTTACACACAAATGCACAAGTCGGTAGGGAACCATGAACAGTTGAATACCTAGTAACTCTGTTCTAAAATGCGGCGCCGAGGGCCGCGTAGTCGCCGGAAAGTCGCGAGGCGGGACGGAGCCGCCGGGATTAGGTGGTAATCGGCCAAAAAATCGGGTGTTGTGAAAAAATTTCATTTTTCTTCATTTAAACTCCACAAATCGAATAATATTTCATAGATGTATCAGTAGTTAGTACAGATCTAGCAAAAGAATGAAAAAAATCACTGTAAAAACGAAAGAAAAAAGGTAGCCGCCATGTTTTTAGGGTTTGAGGTCGTGATCTAAAGGAAGAAGATGAAAGCTAAATATCATTTTTACCCTTCATTAAAGGATAGTTGAAAAAATGACAAAAATTAGGCATAGGAGATTCGAACCCAGCCCCACTCTGGGCAATTTAATAACGATGGCCACTGGGCCACTTCTGATTCTCTGTAAATAAATTAAGTTATCTAGTATATATACGTATAAATTAAATAAAGTTTAAAAATTCCGCCCCGCGTAATTTCCGATTAATCCCCGATTTTCTCGTTAGGCGCTAGGTCCAACCCGACCGCCCGACTAACGCCTAACGAGTTCTTGAACAGGGCCTAGTAATGGGGATTTTTGTCTTAATATACTTACTTTTCTTATATCTATCCACATACATGTGCATCACACAAGCTTTGACTCTACTTTATTTATTGTTTTATTTAAAATATGTTTACACTAAATTTCACCTTGATAATTTAATAGTAATTTATTTTAAATATGTTTACACTAAATTTTACCTTGATAATTTTACCTTGTGGGTTTTAGACGTTACAGCCAGTGCATATATAGTAGATGAGGGCCTCGTCTAAAACTATTAGACTAACTAATGTTCGTAGTCTAATCTAGTTACATAGCAGGTGTCCGTTTGGTTTTGGTTTTATTTCTTACAAATGAAGAATTGGTCTATATATTTAACTAGTTGATTTAGAAATTTACATAATATTTAAAAATCTTCGAAGATTCATAGATTTTGGATCAGAGTTGCATCGTGTTTCGTGTAAGGATTCTTGCATGTTTGGAAATTTCCTACTGATATTGGATTTTCATGTAAGGATTCTTTTTTGCCTCTATGTTTTCTGTTATTTCTGTTGGGAGGAAAAGCAATGCTTAAACTGAAACGTTCGAAGTTTTTATATATATTTACATGAAATACTTCGATAATGCCCTTGAATGTCTAAAAAGTTTTTTTTTTTCAATACACGGTATATACCACATCTGATACCTCCATACACAAAAGGTAAGGGTATTTGGGAACATTAACCTGGCGACAAAGAACACACCCCTAAAATGACGGCTTTGGTTTTGCACGGAAAGAGTACTTCGATTTAACTTGTCTTCCAATAATCCTTTATCCAAACAAAAAACTTGTCTTCCAATAAAAAATGCAGCATTAAGTAATTAGCCAAAGGAATCTTTGACAACAAAACATTTAAATAATATTTTTCAAATTTTCTATAACTTTTCAAAAATTATTTCGAGTATGTTGGGGAAAATAAGAAATCATATTAGCATTGACATACTGATAGAAATACTATTCATGATAGATTTTTGAGATCCAACTAAACGGTTGTGTTGGATAAGTGGTGAGCGTTGATATGCAGTTAGACCACAGAAATAAATACGTTGTTCATAATATTTTTTATGCTTGATTGTTAGTGACACATGATGAGTAACATTGGGAGAACTATTGTTAAAGATCAATAGTCTAATCTAGAGTCAACAGTTGGTTTTTTATAATAAGGATATCCCATCCGTGAATTCTGATAATTTTCAGACATTTGTTATTGGTAACTATTGAGAATTTCATCGTAGTGTGGATTAAAACTTGTGGATCGATTGACGATGCATGCCATTAATCTTGAAATATGACCACAGTCCATAAATGAAATTAAGTACACACACATATATATACATACACTTTAAGAGAAACTAGATTTGACCCGCGCTTTTGAAGCGCGGGATATTTTACGATGAAAAATTTCACTAATAATTTAACAAATATTTTGATTATTTTTAAAGAGTGTGTATTTAAAATATTTTTGCATTTAAATCAGTATTTTTAAATTCAACCCGATTGTGATTATACCGGTTAATCCGGAGATCTGACAATTCAATTTATGTTTTTAAAATATTCATATTAAAAAATCACTAAAACCCGAGACTAACCGATTGAACTGATAGATGACCGATATGTAATCTAATTGGATTTAAATTGTAAAAGTTTCATAATTTGTAATCTTATAATCGAAATTTTAAAGTTCACTATTTTGCAATTTATGAAATTATGACGTTTCTACAAAATTTTAAAGAGAAAATGATAGATCTAAAAAAACTAAGATTAATTATTGTATTATTTGGAAACATTGATAATAGTATAAAAAATATATTGTTTGGAAACATTGATAGTAGTATAAAGAAATAAGTATATTGTTTGGAAACATGGATAGTAGTATAAAGAAAGTAACATTAGTGACTTAATGTATGTTTAACTATAAAGTATAAAGGTATATTTAATTTAAAAACTTACAAAATAAATGTTAAGTCCAACAGAATGTTTCTGTTTTAATAAGATAGATATAGAAGTTAGAACTCAACAATAAGTGGGTGTTAAAAAATTAGTTTTTTTTTGTGTTCAACGTTGAAAAATTAGTTAAACTAGATTCTCACTTTGGAAGATTGCGAACTAATGAACTCAATATTTCTTGTCTAATTATGGAATCATGCGATGACAATGGTTCCAAACAATCAACGGAATCATAAATATCAAGAGTATAATCGGATTCAGACACATGCGCTAATGTCAATTGTCTTTCGGTTGTCATAGTTTACTCGTGTTGAATAACTAGTAGTTGGATTATTCTGACTGTTAGGACAAGTATACAAGCAAAATATCTCTAATACTTCACTCGATATGTTTTGCACTTTGATTTTATTAATAACTAATAACCGTAAGTCTAGGTTATTTCGATAAAATAAAAATAAACAAAAACTAAAATTCGAAAACACATATATCCAATTCTCTTCGGGTATATGTAAATGTGAGAGTTATCAATTACGAGAACTAATGTGATGTTATTCAATAATGTATTTTAATAGAGTTTAAATCTAAACACAAATCACTGTTATTCAAATGATGATTATAAATTTTATTTTAATCATAATCTTATTTAATAAATGATTTGAATCTAGTTTTTAAAAGTCAGTGTTATTCAACTTTTAAAGATTTTAAAAATTTAAATTGATTTTAAATGATTTTTTTACGAATTTTCATAAACAAATGATTGAATTCAAAGTCCAAGGTATATTGTAGAGATTTTGGAATCACCAACTTAAACTATCTTAAATTTTTAAAATTTGATAGATTACAAAATATTAATTAATAGTTGATTTTAAATTAATGATTGAATAACACCCCTAAAACACAGTAACGCAAGGATTATTCTTTTAAAAATACGACTAGATTAATCTTGTTAAAGGCAGTTACAAATTTCTTTCAAAAACAATTCTCTAAAGAAGCTTAAGACAAACTTTGCCTTATTGAGTAATCATTCATATATTATGTATACAGACTTGTAGAAAGTCTATGAACCACTCTATCTTCTAATCCTAGTATTGTGCTTCTCATTATTCGGACTTACAAAGCTCTCTCTGCTAAAAGTTTTCTCTGATCATGTTACAATAATTCTAGCATCATGTAATAAATTTTTTAAACAATATTATATTATTTATAAAAATATGGTAGTGACACAATATCTTATTACAATTTTACAATATATAGATGCTTCTCATTAGAAACATTAGAAATATATAAAATACTAATAAAATAAATGATTTTTTTTGTTAATTTGTTTAGTGTGTAAGTTTATAATAAATTTTAAGTTATTTTGTTTATAATTTCTTTAATTATGCTAACTACCATATATTTCTTGTTATATATTTGAATTTTTATAATTGAATTTTATATCATAATTGTATTAAACCATGCATGTCATAGTTACATAGGATCCATATCATCATTTTTAATAGGACATGTCATCATTTATTTGTTAGAATAATTATGGTGAAGATTTCTAAGTAAATCACTTTTTAAATAATATTTAAGAGATGAGAAGAACGATACTAAACCAAGTCAAATTGGGGTTTGTAGTGAAGGATGTAGGGTGAGATCTCGCTAGGGCGATTGATTCTCACCGACAATAGAGCCCCGGTTTCGTTAAGATGGTTGCGGTGGAGATAGACGGAGTATTGGATTTCCGGTGTGGTCCGGCGATCCGTAGATCTGGTCGTCGGAGAGGGCGAGAAGCGGTGGTGACGCGTCGGCCTGACGACACGTGTTCCCTCAACGTCGAGGATGCAACACGTGTCCGTGCTTGTCTAGGTTCGATCGATGAGGCGGCGGCGTCTTTCTTTCCGCGTAGAGATTAGGGTTTCTCAGAGTGGGCCGTATGTGAAAGGCCCATCTGAGTTGCGAGTTAGCCCGTTTGGTTTGGGCTTGTAATTTGTTGTAATGGGCTTGGCCCTTCTTTTAATATAAAAATCTTTGAGGGAAAAAAAAATATATGTCACTGTTTTCTTTTGCAATGAGATATTTATCATTTAGTTGAGTGTAGTGTAAGCACGTCTGCTGCAATTTCGGAAATACTGTGCTCAGTGCCATGATCTGATATCTTCTATACTTAACGAAGTCCAAACCTTCCTATATCCCCTTAGTATTAAAATGGAAGCAAAAAAAGAGAATAACCTTTAAAGAGTACTATATTTTCGAGTTTGCCATTTTGATGACGTGTCGGCACGAGATTCCTTCTCAGACCCTTTATCAAAGAAGGCTTACTCACCTTAGGATATTACGGATATTGCCATTGGACAGACATGCATATTCGTATGAAAATGATACATAGTTTCATGTCCGCATTTGTACAAAAGGAAAGTCGTCAATTACGTGATTTGAATGTATGGTCGACGAGATTTTTTCTTTCCTTCCCACCTTCTATAATTTGAAATGATATTTAATAAGATTGTATAATTTTGTTTTGCATATGGAAACCTAATTAAGACTCATATTAAATAGATAGTGGAAAGAACTTATTTTTTTGGCAATTGAAATCGAATTATGAGTCATATGGAAGTAGCCGTTTATGACTCATATTAAATGGCGAGTGACTTATGATTGTTTTAATTCGTCATCGAATGCTGATTATTTTCTTCCTTTCCACCTTCCATTTTTTGAAATACAATTTACGAAGATTTTCCAAATTGGTTTTGCATATGGAAACTAAACCAAGTCAAATTTTAAATAGTGAATGAATTAGGAAGTAACAAGATTCGTTTCTCCATGATTTGCAATCGAAATTTACTGCATTATTTACACTTTCTTTATATTTTGTTATAAGATCAGTGATTGAGAATTCCAGTTGTCCAAATATCGATTTCAAATCTAAATAACACATATATACAAATATTACACTTTCATATAGTTGTCCAAATATCGATTTGACATATTCTGTTTTGAAAATCTAATATTTACTTGCTATATGTGTTCAATACGCATTAACTACTAAATGAATGTTCTATTCACTATATAATCAAGTTTACTTCTTCGTTTTATACCACACCAATCTAAGTTTCAATAATATTATTTGTCAAGTAAGAAGCAAAAGTTTATCAGATTTTACTATGGTAGGTTTTGACATGATCGCCGATCTAAAGCCTAAGAAAAAATGTGGAAGATCAGGGTTAAGATCATCCGACTTTGGAAGCAATACTCGGTGGTTGGTGGAGAGAGTATTGAAATGGTTTAGTCGATTCAAATGTAATCTTCGTCCTCGATTTTTTTTTTGCAAGTGTTATCCGTTTGTTATAAAACGTTTCTTTTATACTAACTTTTGTTTGTTACAATTGTTTTTTTAGGGTGATAAGATTCATGGTTGTTCTAGATGATAAACTCTGTATATTGATTGATTCTAACCGATGGATGAGAATATATTACCGATTAAATATTAATGTATTTAATAACTACTACATAATCAGTATTGATTACCAGAGCTAAATAATGATATTTTTAAAAACACACAACATTCCTATTTTGAATATTATTTATGTCCCGATTTTTACAATAAAATCTATGGTAATTAGGGAACTATATATATATTGATTGATTCTAATCGATGACATCAATATATTACCTATTGTATATTAATGTTCGGGTATCTATTACATAATCAATATTGATTGATTACAAGGGCTAAATAATGGTAACTATATATCGTGTATTCAAATCACATGTCATGCAATGTCGTTAATTGTGTCGACCATATCAATGAAATGTTCTTTATTATGGGATTTAAATAGACTTTTTCCTTCCAAAGATGCTCATAGCAAACGTAAACGGTCATTTTAGCTATACTTTCTTGCAATGGGTACTCACACAAACTTCTCCAACTTCTTTTAATTTTAAACTTTTATTTATAACTTGGTTTTTCCCCATAATTACTTTTTAAATCAAATAAATCTGAAATATATATATATATATATATATATATATATTGTTATATATATTTCAATAACATTTATAATTGACCGAACAAGTATAATATTAAACATAAAAACAGTGGAACTATACCGTGCTATATTAGAGGCTATTATCCAATTAAGTGTAACATGATTTTTTTTACACTGAAAAAATATTTATTCATAATTTTAGACAATTGTGAATTAAGTCACAACAAAACATAATTATTATATAAACCAAATTCTTCTAAATATAAACCAATATATACAAGAATAATAATAATGGCAATAAGACCCAATATATCATGTATATAGAGACCTGCGCATTTTCTAAAAATATGTATTTCTAGATTCTAGATAATTCCCTATAATATATTCAGAGCAGGAAAATAACATTTAATATTTCTCAAAAAAAATTCAATATCCTATGTACTGCCCGTTTATATTACATTTTTTAGACTTTAATACTTCAGCTCCTGAATTCTTTTAATTTTATGAAATACATAATGTTGGAACATAAAACCTCAAACTTTAATTTTTTTTTAAAGGGCTAAACTCACTCCGCGCAGGGCGCGAATCTCACCCTAGTATATCAGTACAAAGAACGTGTACAGTAGACGCGGCAGTCTCCTGTCTCACGTTATAGTATTCGCCGCACATATTCAAGTATGATTAGCTAGAAAACTAAGTTTATTCCCTAAAATAAGGTATGATTAATGTTTGGTTCAGTATAAAGTGTGTGACCACATTAGGATATTTTGCCTTCTGCAAAGTCTGCCAGTAAAAGATGATAAACATATCAGAACTGATTTGAAACCAATAGTTGAAAAGCAAGACAGGAAACAAACGTTTTTCTATTCCAAAGATTTGAAGTTCTAAAAATCCAACACAGAAAAGCTTGGATTGGATTGAAATGTATATGAAAGTAACATCCCAATCTTGAGACTATATGACATAAACAGATGTTATAGCTAAAGATAATATATGTTCTTAGAACATCTCCATCAGCGAATTCTATGGTTCGATTCACAAAAGTTTTTTTTTCTGTTTGATTTAATAAAAAAAAATTGAACCAATTGTGAGCCGCCATGTGTTGTGAAACTCGCAAAATAGTGATGAAACGGGTTTACTGCAGCAACCTCCTGCGAGACGAGTTCATCACTTTCAAATATTATAATATTTTTTCTTTTTGGAATCCGTAAGAGCTCTTCTCATGAACTTTTGATGCGGATGTTCTTAGATCTTGTACCCTCAAGAATAGACACTCTCTTAACATCTTGTCGTTTTCTACTATATATCTCCCTTGGCCAACTTCTCCTTTTCATTTTAACGCACGTTCTTTCTCTATACTTCTTCCCAAAGGAAAATGGTATTAACAAAGAATAGAGAAATATTACACCGAAATTTGGCTGAAACTTAAAAGTGATTTAAATATACACTATATATGCTTATTTGTAAAAGAAGAAGAATAACAATTATGCTGATTTTTTTTTTTGTAACAGAATTATGCTGATCTTTAGATGTTGATAACGGCAACAATAGTGAGAAAATGTGGTTGAAAACTTGATATTCATTAACAATTTTTTTAAAGGAGATTACTAGAAAATTTTGAGACCAAACTCGTAGATACAAGAACCTTATACACACAGTAACAAAAAAACAAATTGATGGAAGATTCAATTAAATACATGTGAAAGGGGGCAAAATAATTTTTTTACTATGATTTTGGCGGGTAAGGACCCAAACTATATAGGGTGGGTGGCTAGGGAGGCACATCCACAACGCACGCCACCAGAAAAGCTACACATTTTCTTATTATTATGGAAATTTAAATATAAAAATAAAAAAATTCATTATCAATCTCAGCTTGTTTTCTTAAGAAACTTGCTTTAGAGTGTTTAGATATTGTATAATGTATGTTGAAAAAAAAGATATTGTATAATTGTATATAAATATAGATTTCTTATCATTTCTGATCTAACATTTTTAATTATGGGTGCTAATTATGTCGTTCATTATCCAAGTTCAAACTGTATAATGAAATGTTAGACAAGAATTATGACAGTAAGGAACTTATAGATTTTTTAAAAATACTTTGGAATAGGTTTTTGAATAGTAAAAGTTCCAGTGTCTAAGACCCAACCATAACTAATATTATATTTAAGGCATATGTAACCGTTTAAAATGAAACTAGAGATTTTCCAAATACTATTAGAGCATCACCCTGAATTAGAGTTGAAAGGCAACGCATTTACGCAAAGGTCACATAAAACCCATGATCTCATACTTTAATACTCTACACAACTTTCTCATAAGTTTTTAGTGTTTAAAATTCTATCATTGCTTTCTCACCATCCGTCCATGATCCATAAATCATATTCTTTTCGGATTGTAGTTATTTTATGAAAGTAGTAAATACCATGTAAAGTTATGTAGACATCAAAGTTGAAAAACTAGTAGTACTATATATCTTAACATAACTAATGAATCACCTTGTTGTAAGAAACACAAACCAATGGATCACCGGCAGTCCATTCAGAAACTAACTAGATGAATAATTCTAGTAAGCCCAAATAAACGTACCAGTTTGATCAACAAAAAGAGGTACTTATTCAACAATCGCCATATATATATATTCTAATGTTGGGCTTAATTGATCTTAAGCATAAAAACAAATGTTGGGCTGCTCAACTAATAAAAGTTGATTATCGACTTTGATGAACAAAACAGGACTATAAAACAACGAACAATTATTCTTCAAGGTCTGACTAGGCTTAAGCATATGTTTACATGTCACTGTCAGTAGTAATTACTGTCACTCTCATTTCATGTTATTGTGTTTGCTAAATGATTTTGAATTGCTATTTGCTTTTGGATTGGTATGCGTCTCTTTTGAAATAATTATTTCGTGTATACAAGGAACCAAACCCATTAGATAGAATGTTTTTGTTTATAATACTTCTGAATATTAATGAACTGGACGTGGAAAATCTGTTCCTTGTTATGAATCCATAATGCTGCTCAAGACCTGAACCTTAATAATTTCTTGATATTTGGCTAACTCTCTATGTATAGCTGTCTTGGTATACGATTAAATACTGTGCATGAGGAAGAATGGATGATGATGAATGATGATTACTAGATGCTTTTGACGCTTTGATTACCACTAAAAGCCACAGTTTGGTACTATTCAACGATTATAAAATACACTTAACTAGCATCCAAGTATCGGTAAATTAATTAATTAGCCGATGTGCGATGCAATAATTGAGGAATCTTTCCTGGCCACATATTATTTCGAAATCAATTAACGAATCCTGTTGTATCTCCTTTCGGATTACTTCTTCTACCTCCACTGTTCTACATAAATGAGATGACGGAACAAGGTGAATGTTTATTCTTTGTAACATACTATAGGATCTAGTGCATGCTTGTTTTTTTAAAAGTATTGTGAATCAAAGGTTATCATTCACCGTTTAAGGGAACACTTTATTGATCAAACTAGAATCGATGAACTCGAGAATATAAGAAACACTCTTTCTTATTAGCTTAAAAAAATAACTCAAAATTTAAGCTCTCACACACACAATCTCAAACTCATAACTTCATGGCACAACTCACCATCTTCTTATATAGAGATAATATTTCCTAAACTCATTAGGAACCACATTTATCTAAAACACAAATCAATTAGGATTAACATAACTTAGTTTCTAAGTTATCTTCAAGTTTATCTCTAACACACTTCATAGTGTCTAAAAAAAAAGGAACACTTCATAGAGGTTAGTTAATGAACATACAAGTTAAAATACAAAGTTGGAAGCCATTAACAAAAAAAAAAAGAAGCTAGAATACAAAGTTAAAATACAAAATACCTGTCCCAGTAACAGCATTGCTCTTTAAGAAAAACTTAAATTAGTTTTGAAGTTTTTAGTCGCTTCAAAAGGTCATCAGTAATGTAAAACAAGATAAAACGTAAAACTCGATAGACCGTAAAACCAAGTTACAGTTTTGCTTTCTTGCGCATAGTGTAACCATGATCCTACTAAACGCTGCGTCGAGACTCTCTCTTAAATCCTATCAGCACCACATAAAATGTCAAAACAAGTCGTCATCAACAGTACAGATAATCCTGATAAATTCAGTTTTACAGTTTTAGGCTTTTAGCTATTCACGTTACCCACTATCCAATACCAAACAAAAATCATGTTTCAAATTATCTTTTATATGAGTGTCGTATAATCAAATCATTAGCCATCTTCATCAAGACACAACAAAAAAAAACTCGTGAGGCTATAATCTCATTCAATCACATCTCAAATCTCCTCTTCTCCTCAAAAACTTCTTCTTTGGAGAAATCTAAAGTCTCCACCTTTATACGGTTTCGTTAATTCCTCCAAAAAAGGTCTCGACTTTGTATAATTTTATCATCTGGGTCATACCAATTCCGATCAAAATCATCTGGGTTTCTGTCAATTTTAGGGTTCTTGATCCCTACGTCTCTGCTCAATTTTTAAGGTCAAAGTTCTCTCCTTTAAGCTTCGTTCAAAGATATTGACTTTTATATGATTGCTAAAGGATTCGTCTTTTTATATTAATCAGTTTCCACAGATGACGATGGATGATGTTACTCCCAGTCAAAGGACGAGTGGTTCTTCTTCTTCCAATGACGTTGCTGCTCCGTTGCTGCCTAAATCTCAGGGAGACGAAGTTGCGTACGACGAATTCAACGGAGCTTCGTTTAGTGGAGCGGTTTTCAATCTCTCCACGACCATAATCGGTGCTGGTATCATGGCCTTGCCCGCCACGATGAAGATCCTTGGGCTTGTGCTCGGGATTGTCATGATTGTTGTCATGGCTTTCTTGACCGATGCGTCTATTGAGTTCTTGCTTAGGTTTAGTAAGATTAAGAAGAGTAGATCTTATGGTGGCTTGATGGGTGACTCTTTTGGTAAACCTGGGAAGGTTTTGCTTCAGGTCGCTGTTTTAGTTAACAACATTGGTGTTTTGATTGTCTACATGATCATCATTGGTAATCCATTCATCATATCGTTATTTTTTTGAGAGTAATATGTTTTTTTTGTATCCAGTGTTCAAGAATTATTGACTAGGCAGAAAACATTTTTTTTTCTTTTCAAAAAATCGTTATAAATCGATTTTTAAAACATTGGTTGTTTTGTGATCCATGAATACTAATGTTGTCTAGACGCCAAAATGCTGCCTAAAATCGATTAAAATCGATTTAGGCAGCATCTAGGCGTCCGCCTAATCAAAACAATTTTATTTAAAAACAACAGTTTAATCGCCTAGCCAATTCTTCAACATTGGATACAATAAAATAAACACTGGTTGTATCTTACACTCTTTCTCTGGTTGTTTTGTTGTTGTTGAAGGTGATGTGTTGGCTGGAAAGACGGAAGATGGGACTCACCATCATGGTGTTCTTGAAGGATGGTTCGGCGACCATTGGTGGAACGGAAGAGCTTTTGTTCTTCTCATTACAACTCTTGGTGTCTTTGCTCCTTTGGCTTGCTTCAAGAGAATCGGTCAGTGTTTTCACGAGCTTTTTTTTGCTTGATCTCTAAGTTTTCTTCTCACATTTGATTTCTTTGCAGATTCTTTGAGATTCACATCTGCTTTATCAGTGGCTCTAGCCGTCGTGTTTCTCGTCATCACAGCGGGGATTTCTATCATGAAACTGATCAGCGGCGGCGTGGCGATGCCGAGATTGCTACCAGATGTTAGTGACTTAACATCCTTCTGGAATCTCTTCACAGTTGTACCCGTTCTTGTCACCGCATTCATCTGCCATTACAATGGTATATACTCTCTGTTCTTAATCAGAACCATAAGCTTTGAAGAATAAACAAAACACTCATGTTTCTTGGTTTCGCTTTCAGTTCACAGCATACAGAACGAGCTAGACGACCCGTCTCAGATAAGACCTGTAGTCAGATCAGCTCTTATCCTATGCTCATCTGTATACATAATGACGAGCATTTTCGGGTTCCTCTTGTTCGGTGACGATACGCTTGACGATGTCCTTGCAAACTTTGACACCGACCTTGGAATCCCTCTCGGTTCCGTCCTTAATGATGCGGTTCGAGTTAGCTACGCGCTCCATCTTATGCTCGTGTTCCCCATTGTTTTCTACCCGTTGAGGATCAACATTGACGGGCTCTTGTTCCCTTCCTCTCCATCGTTAGCTTCCTCGAATGTAAGGTTCGGTTGCCTCAGTGCAGGTCTCATCACTGTGATCTTCTTGGGTGCAAACTTCATCCCTAGCATTTGGGATGCTTTCCAGTTCACTGGAGCTACTGCTGCTGTTTGTCTCGGCTTTATTTTCCCTGCTTCCGTTATACTAAAGTAAGTTTTATCGTTTCTAGAAATTACTATGCGTTTTTTGTAGAGAAATAACGATTAAGTTAATTATTAGGTCTAGATGTAATTGTTAATGAATTACTGATTTATTTATTTTTTATATATATTTTACATTTATTTAGATATTTTAGTTTTTTGGTTTAATTATAAAATTATTTTGATGAATTGTAAAAATTAGATATATATATATATAATAGAAAAATTATAAAAATTTGTGGATTTGCAGTAATGTTATTGTTTGATTTAAGAAATTTTAGACTAATTTAAACTAGAACGTTTTAAATCGACTTAAATCACATAAATCAAATTATTAAAAAAATTAGTTTGGTTAAGACCAATTTGCAGCCTAGACCGATTTTGTTTAGAACAAGGTTCTTAGTTAAAGCAGTTTTGGTTTGTTTATTTAGACTTCTGTTATGTTTTTGCAGGGATCGTCATAGCAGAGCAACAGGCAGGGACACGGCCTTAGCCGTATTCATGATTGTTCTTGCTGTATTGTCCAATGCCATCGCCATTTACAGCGATGCTTATGCGTTATTCAAGAAGAATACACCTCGTACTTGATTGTGGATACTATGAGGGAATGTGCATGTTTCTTGGATGAAGGAAGCAAAACCGTTTTTTAATTTCTTTCATCTCTTCTTATGTATATATGAAATCAAAACATTAAGAAGACAAGAGACTTCTCGGTTTGAGTGTTTGTAGAAACTGTGTATAAAAAAGCAAGTGTAATACAGATACCTATTTTGGTGTAATATCAACAACCAAATCAAAGCTATTTGAATCGAGTAGATGGGACAGTGATGATCAGACATTGACATGTTACATTCCAAAACACATGAGGACGTTAAGTGGAAAGAGATAAAACAAACCAAAACCAAACAATGTTTTGTGTACATGTGTCTGTGTTTCTTCTACCAATTATTCATTCACTTAGCTGTTGCTGTAGGCTTGAAACAATCTATGTTGCACAAACTTACTGATCTTATCAACCCCCCAAACCTGTCATCAGACATCATCATCATCATCATCATCATCTACTCAAAACAAATTTTATATTTTTTGTATACCTGTCAATACTATTCCTGGCTTTCTCCGTTTGTATTTGCTGTTCAGTGGCATTACCATCAACACTTTTCCTCGTTCTCTCTCTCTTATCAACGCTTGGTCTCCCTTTATCTTTACTCTCTGTAATCATCAGCTTCGGCATCTCTCTTTGATCCATACTTGTTCTTGATTTCTCTCTTTGATCCGTGCTCGGCCTTGCAGCCTCTCTAACATCAGTACTGCTCCTCGCCTTCTCTGTTTGCGGCACGCATGCGTCACGAGGATGAGGCGACTTCTCAACCGCTGATACAAACTTCTTGAGATGCTTTATGTACTGAGGGTACAGCTCTAAATCGCAGTGATTCCCTCCTTTGATCCAGAGCGGTTCGTACTTTTCTTTACAAAGATCGAATAGTTGCTTCCCGTGAGACCAGTTCACAACATCATCTGATGTTCCCTGCACACACACCAACCTTAGGCCTCGAATCAAAGAAATGACTCAAGAAAACGAAATAGACAAGAGATGATACGCACGTGAATCACCAGCACAGGACATTTGACAGAAGATATCTTATCAACATTCTGCAAAAACGTAAAAAAAAAAAACAAGAACGTAAGTGATGTCCGGAAGACGACAAGATCACAAGAATGTAATGTTTTTTGATGAAGGGTTTAAAGAAGGAAACCTTGTAAATGTCGAACCAGTAAGTTCGCTTCACGGGGTACATGACTCTAAGACCAGACGCAATTGCACTGTGAAGAACAACGGCTCTGAGGTTTGGTAACCGAGAAGCTAACTCTAGAGTCGGTCCACTTCCTACGGATTGTCCATATAAGATAACATCTTGTTCCTTCACATTATATTGTTCCTCCAAGCATCTGTACACTGCTTCTATATCGTAGTACGTGTTCTGCTCACTAGGCTATTAAAAAAAAAAATCGAATTCACACACATAAGTAAGGACATATTGCACCTATAAACACACAGTGATGCGATGTCATACCTTCCCTGAAGACCTCCCATAACCTGAATAATCATAACTGCATAACAAGTAACAAGAAAGTCAAGATTTATAAAAACTAACTAGATCTTGACCCGCGCTTTGGAAGCGCGGAATATTTTACGATTAAAAATTTCACTAATAATTTAAAAAATATTTTGGTAACTTTTAAAGAGTGTGTATCTAAAATATTTTTGCATTTAAATCAATGTTTTTAAATTCAACCCGATTGTGATTATACCGGTTAATCCGGAGATCTAACAATTCAATTTAGGTTTTTAAAATATTCATATTAAAAAATCACTAAAACCCGAGACTAACCGATTGAACTAATGGATGACCGATATGTAATCTAATTTGATTTAAATTGTAATAGTTTCATAATTTGTAATCTTATAATCCAAATTTTAAAGTTCATTATTTTGCAATTTATGAAATTATGACGTTTCTACAAAAATTTAAAGAGAAAATAATGGATATAAAATAACTAAGATTAATTATTGTATTGTTTGGAAATATTGATAGTAATATATAAAATATATTGTTTGGAAACATTGATAATAGTATAAAGAAATAAGTATATTGTTTGAAAACATGGATAGTAGTATAAGGAAAGGAACATTAGTGATTTAATGTAGGTTTAACTATAAAGTATAAAGGTGTATTTAATTTAAAAACTTACAAAATAAATGTTAGGTCCAACAAAATGTTTCTGTTTTAATAATATAGATGTTCAAGAAATTAATTTGATTTTTTGAACAACTAGATCAAATTTTCAAAAAATGAAAAAAATCATTATATCAAAAAACACAATGAAAACAAGATTTAAAACAATGGATCTCAGTTATATATGGAAGTAAGATCTCAGATCCATTAACATGCTCATACTCAATTACTCAATATTCTTTTTAGCCTATCTTAAAAGCCTATCAAGATGTGCAGCAGACACTAGTACTTGTCCTAATCCAGCTTGTCCTAATTCCAACTTTATCTTGCCAACTTATGCAAGAAAGAATTAACAATTTTACCCAATTAAGTTGACGCGAAGATGGAGGCTGAGCTCGGAGAAGAGCTCAAACATCTGGCCGAGATCAGCGGCGTTGCCGTGAGAATAGAGAAGAGTGAGTGAGGCTGTAGGGTTCTTAATATACGCAGCAACCACCTGATTCCCTCTCTTAGTCTTCAGCTTCAACACTTCGACGTTCTCCTTCACGTTCTCAACACCCGTTAGCCTCAGCTTCCCTGTCTCTCCCGCCACCTCGACACCGTAAGACGGCGGATTCGGCGGGAAAAACGCAAACTTCGCCGCCATCGATGACGTCACACCGCCCATCTTTGTCTATAAAAGCTAGAAACGTTGGAAGGAGAAAAGAAACGAACTTTCCAGGAAAGATTTGAAATTTGCTCTGTTTTGTCAAAATCAGAGCAAAAAACAGAGTAAAAGAGTATTCTTTTGGAGATTTTCTGGTACAGATGCAACAGGAAGAAGATGAAAAAGAACAAAATTAAGTTTTTTTCTTTAGAAGCAGAAAAGAAGATTTTAATTAATTAATTTTTTTTAAAAAGTTTCAAACTTTGATCTAGATTTGGTTGGGCCTGTTCTTTTTAATAAAATCGTTAGATGGAAAAAAAAAAAAAGATTTGGTTGACTGGATGTATGATTGTGTTTTTTAAAAAGTGGATTTGAGTGTGAGAAGACGACAAAAGCATTTTAAGAGAGAGAGAGAGAGAGAGGATTTAGGGTTTGTAATCAGAAGAATTTGAATAATGCAGTTTTCACGGAGGAGAAGCGGCGGAGGAGGAGGAGGAGCGACAGCACGTGGTTTTTATTTATTTATTTATTTTAATTCTCTCTTTGTTTGAACAATTAAGTAGATATTATTAACCAGTCATATTAAATGAAAATAATATTCATAATGGAAGAGAGTTAATAGGTTTGGCTATTTGGGATGTGACTGAGTGAAGTTGATGTGTCGGTAAGCTTAGATTAGATAATAAATGACAGAAGGGAAATTGCACTACGTGTCACCTTAGGAGATGTGCTATTTTTTTAGATCTTTGTATGAAGAGGAATTAAATTATTTTGTTTTTGTCCTTCTTTGTTTTTGTTGATCTAACAGAAATGATTTGATTCAACTTTGGTTTTTGCTTGGTTTATAAAATTTTCTATTTTATATTAATAAATGTCTTTTTTGTTTGTGCCGAGAAAATTAAAATAATGATGCAAGAATGATTAAAGGAAGGAAACAATTATATTTCATTTTTATTGTGAAGCAGGACCATGATTATGATACAAATTGTAAATGCTAACTTTATAGTAGTTGGTTTTGAATTTAATATTATTGTTTGTAACGTTATTATTGTCTAATGTTTTGATTAGTGGCACGCACGGGAGAGATAAGGGGGAATAACTTTCCGCCAGATGGTGATTGAATTCGAGCCAAACCGTGCTGTAAAGTATATATGAATGAAATATATCATACCCTAAGATCGCAAGAAAATATTTCGTGGCTTAGACAAATGGCAATATTTTGGATTCAGGACTAAAAACTGTGTTATTTTATGTTGGAGGTTCGACAATCAACATTCCATGCGTTTTTGCATTGTAGTTTTGGTTATATATGAGAAGGTCTTGAATAGGCATGTACAAAAAAAATCCGAATCCGATCCAAAAAGGTAGCACTTAATCCAAAGCAAAATTGATTAAATATCTGAGCGGATTCAAATTTTGGTATTTAAAGAACATAAACTGAATCTGATCTTAACCGAAATGTTTCGGGTACATGAATGTATCAGAAATAGATTTATAAACCTAAATATAATAATTATATTTAGATTTAATATATGTTAAAAACCTCTAAAATATATAAGATATTCTCAAATTGTCCAAAATATTTACAAATATATACAAATAGTTAGAATTAAATGTCTAAAATAGCTAAAGTATGCTCAAAACACCAAAAATACTTAAAATATCTATTGATTCTCTATCTAAATATTCAATCAAAATAAATTTATGTGCTAAATTTAGGCATTTTGACATATGTCATTCAATTTATATATAATGTTTTATTTTTCTTTTATGGATTTTGACAATTTAAAGTATATAATAAATTTTAAAATAATTTAAATGAGTTATTTGAATATGAACCGAATCCGCAAATATTTAAACCGAACCCGAACTGAAATTTAAAAATACCGTAATGGGCTGAAATTTTTGACTCCGAAAACCCGAAATTCCGAATAGACCTGAACCAAATCCGAATGGATACCCAAATGCTCAGCCCTAGTCTTGAACATCATATTCTGATATATATTAAATAAAAAGTCATTTAAGTGATTTTTGATTACGTCTCAATCATATAGAATTTAAGAAAAATTGTTATAACTTGATTGGTTGAGAAATTTTAAATTATTTTAATTTGATCTAAAATAAAAGGTAAATCTAGAACTAATTAATGTTGCTTACAAAATAATCTAAATGATATTAAGAACATTAATTTATGGTAACTAACTATCAAAATTAGAAAGTATACGTTTGATTAATTATTTTTATATTTATATACTACATAAAATAATTAATAGAACATAATTTATCGAGATCAATATAATGATTTTATATTCTTATATAAAAATTAAATTCTTCTATAAAGTATAATAATTATTATTATTTAATGTCTTACAATGTTCATATATGTTATATAAGTCATTTATAAAAAAAACATTTATAAAATTATCTGTCATGGCTTACAAAATTATATTATCATAATAGTAAGTTATTTATAAGAGTTTATAAATATTTATAAAAATAAAAATTCTTTTATATAATAAACGAGAAGTCATTTAAGTGACTTTTACTTACATGTTGATCATCTTTGAAGTCTTAAGAAAATTGTTATAATTTACTTGGTCGATAATTTTTAACTTAATTTATTTAATTTAGATTTAAAATAATAAATAAATATAAAACCAATTGATATCACTTGCCAAATAATCTAAATTATATTACAAATAATGATTTATTGTAACTAATTGTTGAACTTATATAAAGAATAAATAACATTTGATCAATTCTTTTATATATTTATAAACTACATAATATAATTAACGAAACTTTTTATAATTTTTTAATTATTGTACTTAGATCTAAAATAAGAATTAAGTGTAAAACTAATTATTATCACTTGTCAAATAACCTAAATGATATTACAAATAATAATATATGGTAGCTAATTTTTAAAATCATCGAAAGTGTAATAATGTTTGATCAATTCTTTTTATATTTATGTACTACATAAAATAACGAATGAAAACAATTTATAGAAATCGATATAATGATTTCATATTCATTATAATGTTCATATATGCTTTATAAATAATTAGGCTTTGAAGTTTGGACGAATTATATTGAACGGAACATATGAAAATTTTGATTTAAAAATGTTTTGCATTTAAATTAAATAATAAAGTGGATATGGAAATGTTATGATTTAAAAGAATTATAAGATAGATTTTTGATTCATTGATTGTATAATTTGTATTACTATTTAGAGAAAGAAATAAATATTTGGCGAAAATATGTAAAAATTAGGAAATTTTTAGCAAAAATTTAATAAAAACGAAATAATAACCAAAAAAAATAAGAAGAGACCGAAGAAGATGCATAATATGTGTTGTAGAAGTTAATGTGATAATTACATATATAATTTCACAAACATTTGTTATTACTAGATATCACTTAATTATTTTTATATTAAGTTTATGAAAACTTTATGGCATTCTATACGTAATATATATTTCATACAAGGTTTATATCTGCGAATTCGCGGACTACAACCTAGTGAATATGTAAAACATAAGTGACGATGTGCTCGTGAGCAATGAGCATAGTGGGCTCCAGATGAGGCCTAACCTAAGCCTTAATTCATATGGCCATCTTAACACATGAGTTTTCTCTTGTACGATTGTCATGAAAATGTACTTGGCTGAACCAAGAATCATCTTGAATAATTAATGAACTTCCAAATATCAATGTGCTGCTTAATGCTGTAGCCCGATTCATCTTGGTCGATGCATGAGAGTAGTTAAGATAATTACTGGTCACCTTTTTCATAGTTAACAAGGAAAACTCTAAAATGAAATTTGTAATGAAATTAGTACTTGCACGGTTTATGACAAAACTGCGAGAATATAAGCTCTCATATCAGAAGTTTAACCGGAACATATGTACTCTAGCCGGCATGTCCCACCTTGTAATATATAAAGGAATATGGTTAATCCATTTTTTACTAATTGGTTTTATGTTAAAGCCCAAAATAAATCTCAATTTAACATGGTATCAGAATAGATTGATATCCTAATTTATTAATCCGGTCTAAAAAATAACACGATCATCCTGTAAAAGTTACTAGAAAAAGAGCAATCTCAAAGTGAGTTTAATGGATTTTGTAGAAGTTAATGATAATCGGAATGATTAGTTAGACTGTAGCTGTAGAGAATTTACTGTAGAATTTTTAATGTAACTATATCTTTTGTATCTGTAAAAATTAAATGAGATAAAAAGAAAAATATACGTACATCAGTATTTTTTATTTAGAAAATCAAGCTTCTATAATTTTTTTTTTTGTTTTTTTTTGGTTTTCGTTTTAAATAACTACTTAAAACATGATTGAAAATTTTGTTTGGTTGTAAAAAAAATCATTAGTTAAATCTCAACCAATCACCTGCTGTATTAAAATATCGAGAAATTATCTTTGAAAATAAAATCTCATATTGTCAATATAAAAGAAAAAAATAATATATATAAGATTTGGACCACTACACTTAGCATAAATTCATTTTAAATATAAGCTCAAGCAACTTAACAAAAACAGACGACCAACTAGGGGGGTGTATTCAATCGAGAGTTTTAGGTGATTTGTATTAAAATGACAAATCCACTGTTATTCAAACATGAATTTTAAAAACTCATTTAAAATCCACTGTTATTGAATTTGACATTTCGTAAAGTACTCTGAAATCCACTGTTATTGAAAAAAATTTAAGTTGTGGGATTTCAAAGTTTGAGGTGATTTTAGGGTGTTTGGGTGGAGTTTCTTAGTTAAAAAAAATAAAACTCAAATCCCATTGTTTTAGGTGATATTCTAGAGTAGTTTAACAAAAATCACCTAAATCTCTACAACTTATTAAAATCATCTAAAACTCCATTAAAAACTAAATCACATCAAATGCTAAATTGAATAGGTCACAAAGTTGTCATTAATCGATTGTCATCAAAGATTTTAGGGACTGGTTCTGATCATGAGTCGGTAAAAAGTATCACTAGTAATCAAAACGAGGCTTTCACAGCGAAACCAACACGTAAGAAGAGACCATCGCAACACGGCATTAGTTATAGTTTTAGAAAAACAAATATTAAGAACCTAAGCTCTTTTTAGTTAATTAATTAAACATTGATTTGTTTAGCTATATATATGGGTAGAGAGTCTCTGTAATACTTTTTAGTAAATCTATGCAAAGACACATTTACATGTTCCCAACCCCTGCACTTCATTTGATGCACTTCCTCGTGCCTTCTTCGTTTGTATCTTGTTATTTTATTTAAATCATTACGTCTTAACATGTTGTGTCATTAATTCACATTAACCTATTCTGACAATATGTTACTTAATTTATTATTTGTTAGTATATGTTACAAACGATTTTCCATTTCTCCTTAACCTTTATCTCTTACATATTTTTTTCAGGTTCCGTAGAAACCACTACGCAAGAAGACAAATTGACTAAGGCATTGAAACATTTTTCCAGTTTTGATACTGGAGAGACGACACCTCTTTGAAAGAGGGAAACTGATGTAAGAGTTCTCTCCACAAAAGCAGAGGAATGAGGAGAAGATCTCTCTTGGCTCATGTACATTTATTACCCTACTATAACGTATCACTCGTGTTCCTATAATCCTTTAAATGTTTTGATATTGAGACTTAACATATTTTTACATATGTTCCTTCAACTCTTAACCCTTGAAACTTTTTGATATGGAACTCTTAACATATTTTTACATATGCTACTTGAACTAAAATTAAAATCTTATCTCTTCATTTTAAGAGCATCATCAATGGTCACTCTCTTAAACTGAGTTCCTTAGGATTATTAGAAATAGTTTCTTCAAAAAAGAAAATTTCTTCAAATTATTTAGTTGTATAATTAAAATTGATAACAAATGGATGTAAGAAAGACACGTTGTTTTAGAGTCTCTAAACTCCTCGCAGAAAGACAGTCTCTCATTACTTCCTCACTCTCTTTCCAGTTATTCATTTTTTTAAAGCGAGAGACTCCCCTAAAAATGTACCATTGGATGCTCTAACTCTATAAAATATGAGAAGGATGATATTTTTCTTGCCTTTAGGTTTTGTATAGCTCACCAAGGAAAAAATCCGTGTGCCGAATTATTAGCTCCGGGGTACAACATCTATATATAATAATTACGTGTTGTGTCTGAAGTCTGAACTCTTTTTTTTTTTTTTTTTTTTTAATCAGGTCTCCGGTTCGGAATTTGGCCGACCGACTATCCACCCGAAGGCGGTCCTGAGGCCCGAGATACCATTTTCAAGCTCGGTGGCCAAGTGCACTCGAACCCAGGGCGGGGACACGTTGCTTCGAGGAACGGGTACTCCTTCACCACTGGGTCAAGAGGACTTGGTTTGAAGTCTGAACTCTGAACTCTGAACTCTGGATACTGAAGATTCTCAATGATCCATCTTTTGTCTGTACCGTATATTTTAACAAGGGAGCTCTAAATCAAAAGTTATAATTCTTTAAATATGAGTAAGAAACATTTACAATATATACAAGAAAAGAAGTTAAAATCGATGGCACAGAGGTTAGATATAAGTTTGAGGTAGTTTTTTTGACGGATTGTTAATGGGAAAAAAACGACGGATTCTTTTCGCCAAATCCGATCATTACTGAAACTTGAATAAAAGCGTTCGGGGTTGAGTCATGATCCTTTCAAATTTATTGGCGAAACTTTAACCTATTACCTATTACTTGCACCAAAAAAACTTAACCTATTACACCATCAACTAATTTCTCTTTTTAGTTTTCATATATCTTCGAAGGGCAAGCATAAGGTCTATCACTTATTGAGTATTATAATATTGATGCACCTAGAAGTACTAATATCTAATCTATTAATTTAGGGATTATCTACTATTTGAAGTTCTCATTTAAATTTTGGACTCTTTCATAGTTGTTGCTAGAATATATCATATCTCATATACAATGTAACCTACCAACTTAAATTAAACCAAATCTTAACCAACATAGATTAGTTAAACTAAACCAATAACACTTTTATAATAATTTTGGTTAATCTCTTAATATAATTAGATCATATAAAACTGAATCACTCTTAAATCAACGAGTTCCATATCATTCCATATATAAGAGAAAAAATATCCGACTCATTTACAACGTAAGCATACAAAGACCGTGTATGCTTATGCTCATTGATCTTCCAAAAACCAAATAATTGTGGCATAAACCAACATAGGCTCATGTTCGTATCACTAACTTTACTTCCATATATTTACTCTTCACCTACATCATATCACAACATACACAGTTATGCAAGAACATGATTTTTTTGTTCAAACAACCAAATAATGGTGGCATATGGTTAGTAGATTTTTTAAATATGTTTTTTTATATATTACATTTTACGAGACTATGTGTATAAGTTTTTTTTTTGAAAAAGAGACATAACTATGTGTGTTAAAAGGTAAAGGTGTGACAAAGCAAATTATTATACTAGAAATGAAAGAAGATTAAATACAAACTAATAACAAGTACAACACAAATTATAACACTATTAAATTCTATATATATTTAATAAAATATTATATATATATATGTCTAATATGTATATATATATAAATGTTACACAAAATATATATATATTATATACACATATTATATATACCATATATTATTAATTGAAATTTGACAAATCAATTTCCGCCTTTTAGGGCGGGTCCTAATCTAGTTCTTTTTGTTATTACTAGACGACAGAAACCGTGCCCTTTTGACTCGGGTCTTTACTCCCATGGACCAAATAAAAAAAATTAGAATTGTAACTATTTGTATTGAACTCACTTCCCTCATATGTAGGCATCTCTTCTTCATAAACAAAAACTAGAGAGAAGAGAGAGATAGTTTCTTTTCTTGGAAGCATATATTTTTGATAATCATGATGAGATTCACAATCATAGTAGTAGCTTTCCTTATTATCATTCAAGCCCTAGAAGACGACCATATCCTAGTCTATGCTCATGAAGGTGCCTATTTACATAAAGACCCCTAATTTTATAACTTTTCTTCCGTTACCTTATACGGTTATCTTTGCATAATCATTGTTTTTTTCTGAAGATTAGCTTAATAAAATAGCTATTAAAACTTTCTTTTACATTGTGTATCTCTCGATTTGTTTTGATAGGCGGAGATGCTGGTCACAAGAAGAGTCTTGACTATTTTGGAGATAAATATACATCGACACTGCATCCTAAAGTAGGATTCTTTTCATTAAATTATTTCTCAAATAATTTGTATATTTAAAGGGAAATCCATCCATTATATCAACTTATACACCATAACAGGATTCCCACGACTTTACCAACAGTGGAGCACCGAGGAAACTAAGGTCCGGGAGAACAATGAGAACCACGGTGGCTAGGGACGAGAAGGAGAAAGTGAGGGCGATGAATAACGATGATTGGAGTATAAAGATTTCATCAGGTGCATCGAAGCATCTGATGGTGGAGCGAAAAATAGGGTTTCATAAGAGAAGTAAGAGTTCTTCATTTAAATGGAAACCCAAGAAGAAAAAAACTTCTGGTCGATTTGTAGCTTTCTATGATGATTATCGTGGACCAGCACGTCATCCTCCTAGACATAACCTATAATCACAACAGGCAACAACAAACATATATAGTTTGTAAAATGTGTAGCATTTGTATATTTCCTTTACTAAGTTTTGTGTTTCTTATTTTTCGGTCAAAACTTGTTTAAAGTTTTGTACAAAGATCAGTTTCTTTCTCCTTTATAAAAAATGATGTTCATTTTTGGTTAATAATTAATAATTAGTAAAAGTATTGAGCATGTCTTCATTCTATATATGTTTTGGCTTTATTGCAGGAGAGCACAAGAAGATCAAAATATTTGGAGATTTTGACACCACTAAGGTTTGTTTGTCTTGTAAATCTTCTTTAAGACTATCATAGATTTACTCTCTTCGTTTATTCATTCATTATCAATAATTTCGTAAATAATTTGTATTGGCAGCATATCGATGATCTCACCACCGCTAATAGCCTACCAAAACGTGAACTATTTTTTTCAGAGGATATGAAGAAACTTGCTCGATTGTTACGCAGTGATTATCCGATCCACAGTAAGCCTCGAGGAAAGCTTCCAGTCCATAACCGAGCTCCTGACAAGATTTAAGTGATTGTGGATGGGTCGACAAGACTTTGTGTTATAATAGATAAGACTATGAAACTATCAATTTTGTTAGCGAGGTTGTTATATGTTGGTCCCAGTTTTGTTGCTGTGTATAGGGACTTACGTCATTGTCTTGTGTAATAGAGTAATAGTAGCTTCTAGCTATAGTATTGAAGAGAGCTCTCTTTTGAATCTTGTTTTGAAAGAAATTTGTGTAGCTTAGACTTTTTGATATCAAAGTTCTTACAGGGATCGAGAACATATATGATTTAGAAAAAGATAAGAGAAGATTTACACACTAATAAGGCACTTGGGATTATTAATCAGTCAATGCAAAAAATGGAATAAACGAAAATCCAATCTATCTATCTTTTTTTTTTTTGGTCAAAAATCCAATCTATCTATCTATATATATAAAGTTGAAGAATCTGGCCTCTCAAGCCATCCACGTCATCAAGAAGAGGTGGGGAAATTTGGACACGTCAGCACTCAACTAAACCACTTCTCCGTGTGGATTATTTTCTTGGACACAACTTTTTTTTTTGGATTAGCAGTGTTGTTTTCTAGGCCCAACTACTATAATATTTACGAAGCCCACTCATTCTACTCTCTTCCAACGTTTCTCCTAATCATGTTCGACATTCTCTCTACACCCAAACGATCCGTTTCTGTAGTGAATAGCTTTATCTCTCTTTCTCACCATTAAACCATTCCTCGAATCACCTGAGGCTGCTACAGCTCTTGCTAGTCCCTTGGATTTTCCTACTTCTTATTCTTTGAGCTATGCGGTCCTCACTAACATTCACTCTGTTTCTAAGAGTGAGCTTCAATTAGCACATAACTCTTGTAATATGGCAGCTTCGGCAATTGCAGATAGTGTCACAAGAGACCAGCGCTCTCAATCTTACATTGCTACTGGGGGTCCGAGATGGTTGTCTCAGCTCCTCGCCAAGGAGGCTGCATTATGATGATCCTCTGCTCTGTTTCAAGTCAAAGCAAGCTAATACTCTTTCTTGAGTTTCAAGGCATGCTCGTTTCTTTGCTTTATTTGGTGTTTCTTAGGGGCCTACTGGCTTCCAATTTGTTTTTGCTTTCTTGTTTGATGTTGGGTATTAACCCGTAAACTCTGAAATCACATCTTTTGTGATCCCTCAATGACAAAAAAAAAAACCATTCCTCGAATCTGTCCCACTACGATGAATTCAATTGCTCCCTTCCCAAAAATTCATATGAAAACCCTAAAAACTTTTTATATAACCGTCTAAGAAATCTACAAATCAAATTTCTTCATCATCCTTTGTGTGCGTTGCGGTCTTGGACACTCAGAGATATCGTCAGTCTTCTATGAGAAGGTCCTCCTTCTCGCTTGGGGTATGCGCATCCTCTCACTCTCTCCCTCTCTTAAGTCAAATTAATATTGGCAAATCAACTAATGGATCTTTGTTTTGGCATTAAAAAATAAACAGATACAACAATGTGTTGATCCTAATCGTTGGGATCATTGTTTTCACATTCGCTACGGTGGGATTGCTGCTGGTGATAGAGACACTGAGCGCTTTCCTTCATGCACTGCGTCTCCACTGGGTGGAGTTTCGGAACAAATTCTAAGTAGGAGATTGTTCCAAGTTCGCTCCTTTTTCTTTCATTCTCACTGGAAACGAAGACGAGGGGTAGGGATGGATGATTGTTTCATTCCCCTCCTATTCTCTGCAAAATTTGCATTTATAAAAAAGGGACAAGACAGACCAATTTTTATTTATTTTTTCGCCTCTCCAGTCTCCACATTTAGGGTGGGTGGATTAAATAGTTTTATTTTGTTTGCCTGTATGGAGATTAGATTTTTTTAAACAAAGTGGGGAAGTGTATAGTGGAATTTGTATGAGGCAAAACTCATTTCTTGCTGTGATTGTTTGGAATTAAATACGTGAGGATTTGATTCCACTTATACAAAACTCATTTGTTGTTGTGATTGTTTAGAATTAAAAACGTGAGGATTTGATTCCACTTACTATACAGTTCATCTACTGAAAAGCAATAAAGAATCAATTACTCGACAAATCACTTTTCCTTATCGGAGACAATACAACTTCCAGAATCTCTAACAGTTTGTTAGGACTTGGTGTCGTTGTCTCCTGTAGGCACTATCCTCTTTGCGCAGATCAATCCTTTTTGGTAAGGTCTTCTAACAAATTAAGTTACTTTAACTAAGTTCCCTCTTACAAACAAATAGAAAATATTTTGCATAAAGACCTTTTTGCAATTTGTTTCCCTAGAAAAATGAATTTGTTTCAGAATTGACAATTTTGCATATCTAAATACAGGTGGGAGACTGAGAAAGGTTGGCATATTAATTTTGCTTAAGGTTTTGTTTTTCTCCCCATCTGTTTTAGAAGTTGAAGAATATTTTAACAGACTTGAGTGTGCCAGTCTTTACTTATGAGATTATGTGTGTTGCCATCCATGTAAAATGTGTTTTGGTTCTATAAACGTGATTAAATATTTCTCCTCTCCTTTTTCACATTTTGTGTGGCAACATTTGCTGCTTTTTAGCTGGAGTTCAGTTTCTAATGTCACTCTGATCACAATAGAATAATGTATAACATTTCGGAGTTGAATATCTGAATTTTTTTGCAGTAAATTTAATATATTGACTGGTTTTATACAAAAACAAATTTCTCTCTTCAAATAGAGACATTAGATTTCTTCACATGCAATAAACTGATGTGTTGTGAGAATTTTTTTTTGCTTATGATCTGTTTTTACCGTAAAAATGCACATTTAGTAGTCACATAGTTTGGCCAAAAAAAGGTAGTCACATCTATCTTATTAAAGTAGAAGTACTTTAAGCTTTTGTTTGGAAACAGGGATATGAATCTTTAAAAAAATTAAATTTTGTTTGGTAACAAAGATAGTAGAGATTTTTGTATTTTCCTTATTTAAATGATAGATTTAAGTATTTAATGTCTTTCCTAATTTAAATAATAGATTTCTTTAATAGAATGAACCTTAACCAAAATAAAATTTCTAATAGATTTTTTGTTAACATTTAATATTTTTCAATATTTATTAATAAAAATAATAAAATAAAATCACACATCAAAATCAATTTATATATCATATAGATAAAATATAAAATATTTTATTTATAAATTGTTAGTATAACACTTTTATAATATAAGTCCAATTAGTTATAAATATTAGATTTTTATATGATACGCTGTGATATAATAGACGATTAAAATCACATAATATAATTATTTAAATAATATATAAAATTTTGTTTTAAAATGTTATACTAACAATTATGTAATACATATTAATTTACACATATATATATATATATATATATATATATATATTATCATTAGAACAAAGAAAAAAAATTGAAGTGAAAGCAAATATTTATACGGCCACGGGTCAAACTATAGAAATAAACAACAATGGCGTAATTTTTTTTTTTTTTAAATATTTTAATTTCAAATATGTTTATATATTTTATGTATTTATAAATTATTTTATTTTGTCATTAAGAATGCTAAGATTTTGGAATTGGAAAAATTATGACCCATCTCTATATTATTTTAGTTAGGAATTTAAAATTTATATCAAAATATTTTTTAAAACTTTTAATTTTTATTATAACTACAAATGTTAATTTTCAATCTAAATTTATGTTTAAATATTAAAAATATATCATTTATAAATTAAAAAAACTAAAAACATAAAATAAATACCCGCCCGGTTGGGCGGGTCAAGATCTAGTAGTAAGTTAAGGTTATTAACCTTTTCTCATTTTCAGTTACCACAATTGGTTAAGAATGGATTAGAAATAATATATCCAAATTTAAACGATTTCGTAACTCTCATTTTCAGTTACCACAATTCTGACAAATAGTTACAACATCAGACAGTTTCTATTCAGGAGCGGCTATAATATTTTTCCATCGGAACCATTAAGAGATTTATAATGTAGTTAGTCAAAAATATTTCTTACCATTGTAATATAAAGATCTCTGAATATTCAATCAGTATTCCAAACGTCCACCCGTAAACTCACAAAATCAAAAATATATTTTTCTTACAAATTTGTTTTTAAACAAAATTCTTACAAATATCATACATTCTATTTTATGCAAGAAAACGTTCAAAAAAATATCAGATATTCTACTACACAATTAACAAATATTCATAGTCGGATTTGTGTTGACAGTGGGACTATTGAATCTATTTGTGAAGATTTTTTTGTGTTCTATTGTCGTCTTTTTTTTGTCAAGCTAAGGTTAATTTGTTTTTTTTTCTTTTTTTTTTGGTTTTCATTTGGTTGTTAAAGCGAACTTTGTAGTTTTTTTTGTGGAGAGTGTTCTCTATCTAAATATTTTCTATATGTTTGTGGAACTTCCCTGAAATTTGACATATGTTTTTAATAAAACCATAATATAAATTGTAATTTTATTTAAGAAAAATATATGAACCCGGCGCGTAGCACCGGAATACCACTAGTAATATATATGTAAAACACTGTTAAATTACCTATTTAACTCTTTCTTCTTTTTATCAAGCAATCTGGATCAAATTACATCCCTAGTATACTAGAAAAAGGCAAAATCTATATTAATTGAAATTAAAAAACGCCCACCGTGGGACTCGAACCCACGACCACAAGGTTAAGAGCCTTGCGCTCTACCAACTGAGCTAGACGGGCATTTGTTCTAATTTCTCAACTAATATATATCATGTTAATTAGTTGGAACTAACTTTTTTCATTGGCAAAAGGAACGAAACTAACTTTTTCTTTACAGGAACTCGAAATCTGAACTTCATATTTTATGTCTTTGTCACAGTTTAGGTTACATTTTCGTTAATGTGATTGTTCTACGAGACTTAACTTAGTCTTAGCGTTCATTGACCCTATGCAAAACAATAATATATATTTTGAAGCAACTATTTTTCAGAAACTGGATGGGCAGCACCATTAAGTTCCTTTGGAGCTGTGCCACAACCTTCAAGATCGAGATTTAGTGGTTCTTGTTTGGTTATTGGTGCAGGCTTATCCTTACTTTTTCCCCATAAGAGTATATATAGTCCCACGACGATGACCGTTGATCCCATCACACTTTTTGTCATGCCACGTATCCATTCCATTTGTCAGAAATTATTAGTAACCAGAATAATGTAAAGGATTTAATATCTACCAATAGGCGAGAGAAAATCATATAAAACATTTCTCAGTCTCCGTATTAAGAGTCTTGATAAGTTTCCATTGATATTCAACAAAGTTAATAAGTTTTCACCTGTTGCAAAACGATTCACGCATCAATTTGATTTAACTCCAAATCCACCACATTCAAAAGATACTTCATGCAGATGAAATGGTCTTTACTCTCTACTATAGGCATATTCTATATATGCAAGTCAATGAATCAATTTAATATTTAACTAGATTTTGACCCGCGCTTTTGAAGCGCGGGATATTTTACGATGAAAAATTTCACTAATAATTTAACAAATATTTTGGTAATTTTTAAAGAGTGTGTATTTAAAATATTTTTGCATTTAAATCAGTATTTTTAAATTCAACCCGATTGTGATTATACCGGTTATTCCGGAGATCTGACAATTCAATTTATGTTTTTAAAATATTCATATTAAAAAATCACTAAAACCCGAGACTAACCGATTCAACTGATGGATGACCGATATGTAATCTAATTAGATTTAAATTGTAATAGTTTCATAATTTGTAATCTTATAATCGAAATTTTAAAGTTCACTATTTTGCAATTTATGAAATTATGACGTTTCTACAAAATTTTAAAGAGAAAATGATAGATATAAAATAACTAAGATTAATTATTGTATTATTTGGAA
Organism: Raphanus sativus; assembly: GCF_000801105.2. Taxonomy (NCBI): domain Eukaryota; kingdom Viridiplantae; phylum Streptophyta; class Magnoliopsida; order Brassicales; family Brassicaceae; genus Raphanus; species Raphanus sativus. Next base: position 16,207,446 of record NC_079516.1, read on the forward strand.
ACATTGATAGTAGTATAAAAATATATTGTTTGGAAACATTGATAGTACTATAAAGAAATAAGTATATTGTTTGGAAACATTGATAGTAGTATAAAGAAATAAGTATATTGTTTGGAAACATGGATAGTAGTATAAAGAAATGAACATTAGTGATTTAATGTATGTTTAACTATAAAGTATAAAGGTGTATTTAATTTAAAAACTTACAAAATAAATGTTAGGTCCAACAGAATGTTTCTGTTTTAATAAGATAGATATGCATTAAACAACATTGTTTTAACTTTTATATATGATGCGTTTGAACCATTGCAGTTTTAAAATTGTTTGTTTGTACGTACGCTCAAATTAAAGTATTAGATACATAAATCATACAATAACATAATTGAAGATATACATAAATAAGTAGAAAGAAAATCGTAGGTTACCTTCCGCAGTAAATTTGCTCATGAAGAAAAGAGAAGCTGAAAAAGGCAGCAAAGACTTGAATCAAAGGGATGAAACTCGACGTGAAAACTGGACCTCTTTGCTGGAGACACCACGACACTCCAACGTAGCACAATCCCGATCCCACGATACCCTATACAAATACCGATCATAGTTGGGACATATACAGCAAATATTTTAACTTTACAACGATTTCATGAAATCACAATTTTTTTTTTTGATCAAACCTTACTAGAATGTTCTAGGGGCATGTTCGTAGTCCTACATTTCCTATGTAATTTAATAGATTATTCACAACAAAATTTAGACATGTGACCTTCAAATATTTACTAGGTAACTAATGAGTTTTTCAACATACCAATTAGTTTGTTGATAATCTGTAAAACATTTAATTTCATGTATGTAAAAGCAGCAAGTTTAAGTACACATAATGTATCAGACAGAATAGATTTGGTAGGCAAAGTAACTAGTAAATGTGTTTTGCTTACCGAATAAAGTAGAGATAAAACTTGGAATCTCCCTTGAAGGACCCACATGGATATGTTTCTCTCCGAGATCAAACTCAACAAAGCGGATTGGATCACACCAAAAAAAGAGAGGATCGTGGTGCTCGTGTATTTGCACGGATAACTTTGGCATATTTTTCCTTGAACGATGAACCATAATGACCATATTAAGATTGATATGATCAGCATGACCGAACCCATTGCCCATTTTGCCGTTACTGCAGTGGTTGAACTGTTTGACGTTTGTGTTTGCATTTGAGCGTTTAGTTGAGTTAATGCGGGTCCTTTATAGAGCGTAAGCACCAAAGCTCCACAAATGCAAATCACTGTGCCCAACACTTTGGCTCTTCCTATGTTGCTCTTGATGTTCAACGTCTCTTGTCTAATCATTCATCATTTAGTTGTATTGTATATTATTTGATACAAAACAATTGTGTAGAAATGTGTGTTTGATCGCTTTTAATTACCTAAAAACAAGAGCCAAAGCAAAAGTGACTGAAGGAACCATGTTGCTAAACGCTAAGGCGAAAGTGGGAGAAGTATTTTTTAGTCCAACAAGAAAGAAGTATTGCACCAAACTTGCCCTGCGAATTTGTAATTGTTATAAGAAAAACTAGACAATCTTAAAATCCATTATTGCTTAAACTATATCAAGAGAAACTTACCCCAGAAGAGCGCTAAAGAAAAGTGAGCACAAGATCCTACCCGTGAGTTTTGGTCTGTTATGTCTACAAAAACAAGTAAATTAGTTTGGTTGATATGCCTTAAATATGGCGTGATTCTTTAGCATTAGTTTAGTCGGAGATAACTTTTAGAGTTTAAAATCAGAAAACTCCTTTCCTTATCTTATGTATCTAATGTAATTCTAAAATACTTGTAGCTTCCAATTAATAAAATCTTTTTATTCTTAGACAGTCAAATCACATTAATTTTTATTTTGTTTTTACTTTCTAATTATTTTCTTTTCTTTTTTTTTGTCACGACTTTCTAATTATTTTCTATTTTGCGTTATCTTCTTGCATCCGTTATAACAGTTTTCTTTTCAATTGAATACGAATACATATATTTCTCTCAGAAATGTTTGAAAATAACACTTATTAACTTTACACTACGAAATAGACTACTTCAAAGATCTTAACTAGCTAATCAACAAACCATGAAAAGATTGGATGAATTAACTAAATTTTTACAACACAGAAGACATGTGACTGGACTCATGAGTCATGAAGCTTTAAAATGATCACTGTATCGAAAGGTGCGAGTATCATAAGTACATATAAAAAAACATACCTTTCCAAGAAAATCGCAAATGGTATCAAGAACAGAGTTTTTTTTTTTTTTTGGTAAAATGTTAAAATTATATTACCAAGTTTTCAATTTTTTACAGAACAACAGAGAAAACAAGAAACAGAAATGCAGAAATTTAAATCTAAACAGAGCACCTAGCAAGCAATTAGATTCTAAGCCGACAGACTAAGGTCCTAGGTGCGAACTGGAATTAGCGAAGCAACAATGCCCCAAGGAGAAAGAACGAGAGGAGCGAGACCCCGGTTGCCGCGAGCTCCCAGAGAGAAAGGCGGCTCAAACCTTGAAGCAACGGGAAAACCTACAGCTTCCGAAGGTCTCACTCATCAAAACCATCACCAAGAAATGCATCCACGAAACAGCTAACCCGTTCAAAATTGCCACTCCGACAGCACGAAGAGGAGTCCACAAACAGGCGGTGCCGTCGTTCGGAGCGGATAGTCAGAGGTTGCTGTCTCTAACCCTCCAACCCCGGGACCGTATACACCCATTTAACCCACCACACACACGCAGAGCAATGGGACATGTCGGGCACACCTCCTCCGGAAGAAGCAACCTTCAAACTAGCTAGAGCCCGAGTACCCAACTAATCCTTATCCATACGCAGAGGACCGGCCTGCAAACAGAGAACTATCGCCACAAGATGACGCTTATTATGGGATAAGAGATTGACGAACGCATTGTCACAGTCAAGAACCAGAATCTGTGAGACAGAGACACCAAAGGAGACGCGGATGCAGCCTCATGACTCGACACGCGCTGCCACAGAAACCTCCAAACCTGGGCGACAACACCAAGAGAAGAAGCTCCCCCACACGCACCCACGACTGAGAACCAGCCACAGGATCTCACAGAGCCAAGTGGATCCGGACGAAACCAAGAAACAGAGATTCCATCCCGACCAAACAGAGACCTCACCGAAGAGGGGCAAAAAAATGAAGAACCGTCGGGATTGAAACCTCATCAAGACTCCACGCGCCATCAATCTCCTAGTCGGAACCCTAGGTCCAGAAAAAATGCAGGAGATACCTCGATGATCTGAACAGGCGGAAGAAAAGTTCGGCGCCGGTTCGAGCGCTTTTCCCCTCCACCCCCTTGGTACCGACAGATCTGCAAAAGGATCTCCAACGAAGAGACAAAGGGACTGACCACCCATGAACCCGACTCCATCTGTTGGCCCTAGCTCGAGAACGTCGCCGTCACACCAGATCTGCCAACACGCAGGCCAAGCCTCCCGGATCCACCGCGAATAGAGAAGAGGCTTGAGCGGTAGAAAAGACCAGAGCTTCGACAAGGACCGTAAAGAGGAGGAAGAAAACCGATGGAGCAAAAGGAAAAAGAAAAACAAGAAGCTCCCGACGACGGTCTACGGAACCACCGCCGTCGGAGCTGGAGAGGAAGGCGGTGCTAGGGTTTCGCTAGAGAGGATTTGAGGAGAGAGAGAAAATTATCGTTGAAGAATATTTTGAAAAACTGTTTAGGGTTAACTTTTTATAGTGACTAGCCCCACCGCTTGCGCGGCCCCAAATCCAGGAAATCCCTCCCCTCCGGCTTGGACCTACGGATTAATGTATAGTCCGCTTGCCCCTACTCGTATGGGGAAACCCCTCCGGCTTGGACCTACGGTTGGTATACACCGCTTGCCCCTACTCGTATGAGGAAGGATTTATTTGGAGAGGCATAGTACCACCCTGCTATCCCCGAGAATCGAACTGGCGACCTCGGGTAGACATGTGTGAGAAGATTCGCTGGTAACCACTAGGCCACCAACGCTTCTCAATCAAGAACAGAGTTCCCGCAGCAAGTCGGTAAGTGGTCGCAACCATACGGTTAATTCCTTGATCAAGCATCTTCTTGAACATAACATTTACAACGCTTAGCGCAATGTTGATAATAGACATCACAAACACAGCTTTCCATAGTTTCGCATCAAACTTCACCATAATTAATTATGTGTATCACAATATATGTGCGTGTATGTATAAAGAATTAAAGATATATGTAGACACTTGTCTTTATGTAGTTTCCAAAAGTTGGTATGAAATAAAAAGTTTGATGAGGGTGACACTATATATCGTTAGGGATGGCAATTGGGTTCTCCCGTCCCATCCTGTCCCGAACCGCTGCGGGTTCGGCTTTTGGCGGTACACGGCGGGTTTGTCCCGCGCGGGATGCGGTCCTCAAACTAGCTGCCCAATCCCGTACCGCAAAATATGCAGGCTTTCGCGGGTCGTCCCGCGGGATATCGAATATTACATTGCTTGTTTCTACGTGCAAAAACAAACATAGACAAAAATTGAGTTTTAGCTTGCACATGATCGAGCATACTCTTACAAGATCAATACATTAAGCTTATACAAAAAATGTTTTTATTATCATTTATGATGGTTTGAAAAAGCTCCACCGGTACAGATCAGAGGCGCTTGGGCGACCGGAAGCATCATCGACCCTGAAACCACCATCAACGGAGCTCCATAATGTCTAATCCCCTTCTCTCTCTCTCTCTCTCTCTCTCTCTCTCTCTCTCTCTCTCTCTCTCTCTCTCTCTCTCTCTCTCTCTCTCTCTCTCTCTCTCTCTCTCTGGTGAAAGCAGAAATGGAGACTTAGGATTGCAGGTTTTCAAAATCCCGCGGTTTAACCCATCCCCCTTTCGGCCCGTCCCGTTTTGAGCCCATCCCGCTTTGAACCCGTCCCGCTTTGAACCCGTCCCGCGAGGCCCGCAATTTTGCGGGTTTATCAAATGGAGGCCCAATCCCGCCCGCAGCAAACCTTTACGGACCAGGCCCACGGTCCAGGTCTTTGATTGCCATCCCTATATATCGTGACTTAATGCTCAGAATCGTATCATAATCGCATTTGTCTTTAACTAATTATGCTTTTTTGTGCACAAACTAATTATGCTTTCGAACTTGGCTTTTTGGTCATTGTTCTTTCAACTAGTCATGACCAGAAGGAAAGAGAGAGGGAGAGAGAGGAGGAGAAAAAAAGCTGATTAATTAATTGAAACTCCCGTAGCCTCCATTATCACAACGTGACATCATATACCAATTCACTATACATATGGAAACAACTTGGTTAAGATCCTAAATATTTTGGTAATGTTTTCGATAGGTAACAACTTACCGTCTATCCTATGAGAATATCCAATTCTTATTGATAAATATGTGTTTTGTGTACAACTAGCAACATGATTTTAGTTACGAGTAATATATTTATAACAAAATGTTAAATTACAGAAGTTTACACCATTAATTTAATATTAAGTATGTGTCGTCAAAAAAATTATGTATTCTTAAACTCATTAGCAATATTTAAAAGTACTACATACAATTGTTGATTTGTAAAGTAAAAGAAACCGAACAATATAAATGTTACAATGATCTTAAAGAAAACCAAATAATAAACTACACGGGTTTAAAAAAAAAAAAAAAAAAAAAAAAAAAAAAAAAAAAACTACACGGGTTTGAAGCAGCTAATTAATAAAAGAAGTTTTCCTAGTTGATGCAGAGAAAATATTTGATATTCCAAAATATAATTATTATTTAGTCTATTATTTATTATTATTTAATTGTTTTAGAGGTTTAATGGTTTATTATATACAGGTGTTGAAGCTTAAGTTTACAAGCAGTTATTGATTATTTATACAAGAAAGAAAATTTTAAAAAACTTTTGGTTAAGCACTGAAAAAGAAATTACCAAACTCTAATATCTGGATCTTTTTTAAAATGAACGGATTTATTTATATCTTTACAAGCTTCTGCTACATTAAGGGATCTAGTCAGAAACTAAAAAGCATCTATGCAACCAGCGACTAACGACCAGCACAGCATCTATGCAACCAGCTGCCAACGACCAACACACACGTTTTAATTTGATTAATTTTAGCTTATGTAGAGCCCATAGCTGAATACAGTAATTTGGAATTAGTATGTTGATGATTTCTTCCCAAGAATTTCCACTTTTATTTTTGTTGGATCTACTCTGTTACAGTTTGAAAGACGGTGGTTTGATGGTTTGCTGGTTTGATGATTGATCAGGGTTGATAGATGGATTGAAGAGTTAATCTCTTTCACGTTTTGGATTTGACACACTAGTAAACTAGAGAGTTTGTTTGTTGATTGTTTTGGATTCACACACTTCATAATCAAGCTGTTCAGAATAAATGAATCACCAAAATAGAAAAGAATTTGGATTAAAAATATAAAATAAGTTTGACAGATTCTAAATAGAAAGAAAAGAGAAGAAAATAAACAACCCGTTGTATGACAAGCATAGAAAACACAAACTAGCTGTTGTAAGACAACCTAGTAAATGAAGATGGTTGGGGAAGTGGTAGCTTAGCCAAGAAATTTTTTTCACTTTCCAAATTAACAATCTTTTTAATTAGTCTATTGGAATTAAATTTTGTAATGGACTCATCAGAGATTGTAAATGTGTATTCTTTCTAAATATAGGAATAAAATATCCACAAAAATTTATTCACAAAATCGCATCCACGGATTTGCATACACTCAGTTTTCTCAACATGTTCTTCTAAAATTGACTCGTTTAGGGTTGTTTCCTCGGTTGATTCGACCATAATCGTATCATATGTCGTTTGGTTTATGAAATAATTATGTTATTTTCTATTATTCTGATTGTATATTTTGTTAATAATATGTATTTTACGAACTTAAAAGTCAATTAACATAGTGACAACACTAATACAAACAATAGTAAGAAAACTAGTTTAGAATTCTGCGCACGTTTTCATTCTGAAGACATTTTCATTTAAATCTGCACATATTTATAAGAAAAAATGATAAAACTATAAATATTATACAGCTAATTTAAATTTTACAGTTATTCGTTGATAGTATTGTTTTAGTAATGACAAAGTTTGTTTTAGGGACTATTTTGGGGGCTATTTAACGAATTCTGGGGACTATTTTGGACTATTAAAATTGGCCAGTTTGGCATAAAAGGAAAGACAACCATTGATTTCGATAAAAAAGTAGTGATTTGATCAGACAACAAGAAGAATAAATACTTCGTAAATGTATAAAACATGTGTGTATATATATAATTTATAAATACGACATATAATTATATATAAGATTTGACAAGATTTTCAAAATGTTAATGGAGATAAGAACAATGCGTCCAATCCTGTCTCAATATGTGATTCTTTTGCTTAGCTCTAAGTATCTTTCATTTGTTTATTTCAATTCGTTTCCTTTACGTTTCTTGACATCTTTCTGTTTTTGCACAGATTTCATGAAAACAAGCGTAAAGCGCTTCACTGATTACTAAAAACCGATAAAACATGAGATATTTCTATATAT